>NC_061108.1:75676609-75746609 GCF_015104395.2 Macrobrachium nipponense
GTACAGTTCGATCTGATATTCTATAAATTTAGTTCTAAATTTACAAGTGTCCTTTTTCGTGCAATTCTGGTTTGTTCTCAGATGTTAATCCTCGTGTTAGGTTGGTTCAGTATTATGCAAAATGCGTTGCTCAGTACCTCCGTGATCGAGTTCTTTCCTATTTCAGTCTAATTCTTCTTCACGTTAAAAGAGCTATTCCTAAAACTTCCGGAGATTATTTTGCAAGTATTTGACAAACACTTTCTTGAATCAAGTACGGATTTTTTTCATAAAAAGGCACCCTGATGTGCGTGCAAACAAACAAACAAACAATATATATATATATATATATATATATATATATATATATATATATATATATATATATATATATATATATATATACAATAAGCTACAAATGTCCTTTAATATCCAATTCGCTCTGCCTGGGAATTAATATATTTTCATATATATTAACCGAAAGAGAATTTTTTTTTAGTTGATAATGATTTCGTCCCCTCGTGGATTCGAACCAGCGCACAGAGGAGAAATCAGGAATTCAGTGACGTCTTTACCAACTTAGCTGAGTCGGTAAAGACGTTACTGAAGTCCTGATTTCTCTTGTGTGTGCTGGTTCGAATCCACGAGAGGACGAAATTATTATCAACTAAAAAAATTCTTTTTCGGTTAATATATATGAAAATATATCAATTCCGAGGCAGAGCGCATTGGATATTAAAGGAGATTTGTAGCTTATTGCATGTATATGAATCAAGGCGATATGATACAAATTCATGTATAAATGTATATATTTACATACATGCACGGTATAAGCTTTTTATCCCTCACCTTGATAGCAACAAACTACCAGTTACATTCAAAAAGGTTAACCAGCTCCTTCAAGAGTAAAATGCCGTTGTATAAAGATAAAAAAAAAATTATGTAGGGAAAAACATGTTTAGAGATAAGCAATTAAGATTCTAAAAATTAAAATACTTAACATTGATTCTATATAAGGTGCAGGGTTGGTGTATGATGCTGAACGTTTGGTTGAGCGACTGACCAGGATTGATAAGGTATTGGAGTATGGATGAGGTCCTAAGGAATGGGTAAGATTAACATTGGTTTCTTTGTAAACACGTAAGTCATATTGAAGATGGTTGTAAGTATACCAGGGGAGAAGTTTGGTAGGATTTTGATGATGAGTTTGTGAAATTTTATGCTAGACATCTGAAAACGAAGTAAACGCTGGTTTTGGCTCACATGGACCTAGAAAAGGCTTGATGCCTTTTTGCGTACATAGACAGAAGACAGTGTGGAGGAAGAAGAATTAAAAGTTTGTATGATTAAAGCGAAGCGTGTGTTGGAGTACATTGACAGGAGAATGATTAGTGTTATGTAAAGTGGATCTAGGGCGGGTGTACGTTGTTTTTCCTTGTTAGTTGATCTCTTTTATGGATAAAGTGATGCGAGGAGTCAGTGAAGGGAAATTAAGTATAGGTGCAAAGCTAAGGAATGGGAAATGGACTGTGAATAGAATGCTTAGCTTGTAAAAGTGAAAGGTAAAAGGAGAAAATGAATCGCCATAAATGGGAACAAGGAATAGAGAAGGGTTGGTGTTTATGTGGATAATGGAAAAATGTAGGTTATTGCTTCGTATAGGTATGTGGGAGTACAATGATGAGATTGGGTGAAAGAAGAGAATCATGGGATAGGTGATGCAACTAATAAGGTAGCACTGTTGGTTCAGAAGAATGGGGAAAGACCTCGTGTGTATATGCTAGTCAGAGTGTGAGGTATGTAGGGAATGTTGAGGCACTTCTCCTTTAAAGAAGTGAAATATAAGTAATAATGTGGATGTAAGAAGAACACTCGAAGCTATTGAGATTAACAGTAATGTTTGTGGAGGTTCTTAAGAGTTAGTTGGGTAAATAATGCATTACAATGTCTTAAAATTGATTTGCCATACAGAAAAAAAAGAGCGTTGAATGTTTTATTGCACAGAATAGATAATTTAGAAATTTTAGATTGGAGTAATAGAGGAAAAGCTGAAGAGTTCTGGATAGATTGTTTGGCAGAAATATTTTAAAAGAACTAATACCGAGGAAATGCTAAGGCTTGTACAAGCAGAGGTGAATAGTGCAGTTATTGGTGAACCTTCTATATGTGTTTATGAAGCGGTTACTTCGATATTAAATAATATTTGTGGCTTATATACGTACAAATGCATGTATATGTATATACATACACACACACACACACACATATATATATATATATGTATATATATATATATATATATATATATATATAAAATCAATAGATAGGTTCAATTATATGAAATTGGTCCATCGGATGTTCGCGAGATTCTTAGAAAGTGTTCCTGGATGAGGTAACTAAGCGTATAGCAGGGTTATAATTTGGTATCACGTTTTTGGTGTTAGTGTAAAAGACAGAGCCATTAGCAATCTATTGGTGTCCTTTCAGTTATAGATCATTTTGCAGTTAATAGAAGTTGTTTGTATATGGATGAGGTTACCAATAGTATAAGAGGACATAACTTTCGGGTTTCATTGTGCAAGATGAAGCCGTTAACAATTTGTAGACAAGGACAAGGATGGTGCCTGTCCAGCTCGACATCATTTTCCTTTGAATTAAGTGAAGTTTCTCCAGGGGTTACTAACCACATGCCAGGATACAAATTTCGGGTTTGTCTGCAAGACGCAGCCACTAACATTTTATAGACACGGAAAGGTTTATGCCTCTTCGACTGTTTTCCCTTTAGCTGGAGTTGCTACAAAGATTTAAATCCATCCGGCTCAAGTAAGTGTTTCTGGATGTGTTTTCTAACTATAAACCAGGATATAACTAGGTGTTTGATGCACAAAATAGGGACACTTATAATGAGTAGGCATTGAAAAGGGTTCCCTACTCAGTAATGCGTATCTCCCCTTAGCATAAGTCGTTCCCGAAGATGTTAACCTTCTGGATCTTATTAAGTATTCTCGGATGAGGCTGCTAACCGTATGCCAGAGCATAACTTTAGATTTTGAGAGCACAAGACTGGGTCACTAAGAATCTGTTGAAATGGAAAGTGCTTATTCAGATGTATGCATTTTCCATTTAGCAAGAGTTGTTGTAGAGAATGGTAACCCTCATGTTCTTAATAAATATTCCAGGATAAGGTTGATACCCACATGCCATTGCATAATTATCGGTATCAGTATACAAGACAGGTCTTTTAATGATCTGTTGACGAATTATAGGTAAGTATTCAACTGTATTCATTTTCCCTTGAGCGACATTTCCGTCGATGGATGGATGGAAGCTTTATGGTTCTTAATAGCACCATAACTGGTGCTTGCTCATCCTCATCATGGTTACAACTCACCGTTGCCGAGTCTGTTGGTCCAGTGTGTTTCTATGCATTGTGTAATGCCGTGGTTTAATTTGAAAGAGGAAGAAAGTATCAGATCGTTCTCAGATGCGCTAATGCCAATACTATATAAGCACCTTAAAACCTGTGTAGTGCAAAGCTTATTCTTTGCAGCTTGGTGTTTGAACACCGGTATATCTACATTTAAGAGATGGCTATGTTTGTGTTAATTACTGATATATTTCATCAGGGCCCGAATTCCAGGTAACATAAGGATAAATAATCATTCTACGTGAAGAATGTTTACTGACCAACAGTTGTCATGAAAAATCCTGTGCACTGTGAAAATATCCAAATTGGATAGCAGAGATCGCAGCCATGTAATAATGCCCAAATTTCTTCATGTTTCTTAGAAAGCAAGTTGTACAGAAGATTTGAGGAATTGGCATTCGATGGAAGGATATATGGTAAAACTTTAATTGACTTCAAGAAAAGTACTACTCTTTACTAGTTCTTATTAAATCTGTTAATGAAGGAATAAAGTGCCAGATAGGTTGCAGATTGATTTACTCGCTTCAGAAGTTATCATTTTGGGTCAAGATCTAGAATAATGCTATAAATGCCAAGGGTTTACAGTAGTATTTTCCTAAAGTCTTGGTAATTGTGTATCCAAAGCTGAGTTATTCAAGTCAGGCAATCCTATGCTTTATCTTTGTTTCACCTAAAGTTTCTCTTCTTGTCAGAGGGTTTTTCAATCGGACAGCCTGGCTGGGTCCCCCAAATAATAGATGCGGAATCAACGCGTTGTTCTTTAACAACCGATTTCCTTTGATTATCACCATAAATCTCACATATATAATGAATTAAATCACTTTTGCGACATAAGACTCTATCTTCAAAGTAAGAGTGCAAAAGCCAAGTCTTCCATTTCTCCTCGTGGAATGTTGTGATTTCAAGGGTTGTCGAGACTAATGTTTAACAAGCACCTGTTGGAGGGATCTTGCTGTGTCATCATCTGTAAAGTGTCATTTAACGACGCATTCTGTCGAATTTGCTCTCATCTGCCCGAGGTGGGGGAGGGGGAGAATGAACGAGACAGTCTTTTGTAAACAAATTTTGCACTTAGAAGTGTTCATGTCAGATCTTTATAATCAGATTGGATCGATATTGCTTTTATAATTCTCTGGCAGTTTTACTTTTGTGGCTTTATTTTTTTTCTGCAAGTAAAGTTATTGCGTATAGGGGGGAACGTCGTTTGGTCTTCGTAAATTCGTCTAAGCAGTTATATACTACAAATGCATAGTCTTAATTGTGTTGAAGTTAATCCCACAAGTGGTGAAACAGTTGACCTTCCTTTTTCTAAAGTGATTTAGTTTAATTTTCCTCTTATATTGACCGGCCTATATTTTCCAGAAACTTGAAAGGGATACGGTTATTGATTTAGAATTTGTTTCAATAAGTTATACGCTATTTCCATCATTATTTTCAGTAAGTGATTTTATTAACGTTATGTGTGATTTTTGTTGTAGATTTCCTGTCTTCAGATTGTCAGTTTCTTTAAAGTATAGCAGCCGTTGTGAATTGATTGTTTTACTTTTAAGATGTGACCATGGTTTTGAGTGTCTTGTCTCTCAAAAACCCGCACGAAATACAGCCCGAAATCTTCAGACTTGTCTTCAGAATACTGCTTATTCCCTTATCCCATTTTTTTACGCTTGAAAGTTCACGTGAACTTTTCTGATAAGTTGTAAGTGTGTAAGTATGCCTGCATGCCTGGCAAAAACTATACACATCCTCGACATTTCAGTCGGACTTGGCACGAAGCATTCTGGGGTGAAGAGGTTTCAAGGTTGTTCCAAGGAAAGGCTGATTAGGGTTGGGTTTGTTTATAAATATCCTCCCTAGAACTACTGGTCCAAAGATAACATAACGTTTAAGAAAGTTTCCTTATACAATGAAGATTCTCCGCTGGTCATAATAGGGGTCCAAAGTTTTGCATAGATTACATATGAAAATCTGTAATATTATGTAATTCTCCTGAAAACCAGGGTTGTGGTTTGTAAAGTTGTGTTTTTTTAAAACCTGGCCCTAAGTTCAAAGGTGGGACTACAAGAGGGGTTAAAATGCACCAGGGTGGCTCATCTGGGCTGTGTGGCCCGTGATGCTCTTCTTCTCAGTTGCAGTGAAATTTCATCACCAATCCACTTGAATAATATTTTAATAGAATCATCTGCGTGGTGTATCATTTCTGCTGTCAGTAGTAGGGTTTATTTAAAGCTACAGTTCATGCCAACACCAGTATAGCTGTAATATGTCAGTTTCTTAAAGTAACTGTACTTTTCCGTGGCGCGGCATCTCACAAAAGTATTTATTATGAAGGTAGAACTGGCATGTGGTCTCGTTTTTTCAGTCCATTTAGCTGTGCTGGCATGTAAGTAATGATGCATTTTTAAAAATATTTAGGAGTACTAGTTGTTACTTTCGATAGCGGGAGCTTGCTTTATTATAACTAACATTTTTGGGCCCACTCCTATCTAGCAAGATTAGCTAATTTTAATAGTATTGGGCATGCGTCTTTATCATGGAAATTTATTTATGAAGTTGTTTATTTAGCTGTTGTGTTTTAAGTATTTCATTTATAATGAGTACAAAGTAGAAAGGCTTAAATAAATCTTTAGTAAATTATATAAACTAAGATACAGTTGAAAAAATTTGAAAAACAAAAAACTTTGATTTTTTTTCCTGGTTCCCTTTTCTTAGTTTCTTGGATTCGATATTGGATTCATGATCATGTTCTGTTATGATTCTGTTATATATCGGTTAAACAAGGAAAGTAAGCCGGTTTCGTGATAAAGTATGAATATCAACTTCATCGCATACTAAGAAAAACCAAAGAAGAAAAGGAAACTAAGACAAAACGAGAAATGTATTAATAAAGAGCGAGTGTACTTAGTGAATCAACTAAGGCTACATAGAACGAAATCATTGGGTTAGTTGACAATAAATGTTCATTACTTCGTTTTCCCATCCTTGCAACCTCCCTTTACGGTTTCCCGTTCCTTCTTTTTCCTTTTTATTTCGGTTTTGTTTGTTAAACTGATAGTAAAATATCTGTGGTGGAATTTTTCTCTGTGATTATTGCACTCTTTTTTCGTGAAGTTTGCGTCTTTCCTCTAATACGTTGTTTCCTTTCTTAGCCGAGTGAGTGACGCGCTTCATTATTGTTGATTCCAGCAATAACATTTATTCCTGTCTAATTTGGGTTTAATCCTCACTTTAATATTTACATGTCTGGTAAAAGATTTGCATCCTTTGCATGGAAACGATGGCAATTAGAACTCTTTGAAGTTCTACTCAACCTGATCATAGCTCACCATAGGTCTATATAGACGAGTATATATATATATATATATATATATATATATATATAATATATATATATATATGTGTGTGTGTGTGTGTGTGTGTGTGTGTGTACATGTATGTATGTACGTTTTTAATACCACTAGTGTAAAATCAACAGGCAGTGTTGTCTGTGGTCCCTCCTTACATGTTAACTTCGTGCACTTGTCAGTCTGTGCTGGTCTCTCTTCTACACATGCTCCGTGATCCGCGCGTGTCAGCAATGCACCTGTTCTATCCACACCCATTTCAACAGCTTTTTCTCCATTGTGGTGTCATTTCGACACACTGTCGTTACTGTTTTCTGTTGCCATCGACACCTGTCTTTCTCGCATCATTTATTCGCATTACTTGTCATCTGTCATTAGGTTTTTAGGCAGCTTATACTTTTCGACTTCACTTCGCTCCCTTTTTTCCCCTTTTATTCCTCTCTCGACTCTTCTTTTCGTCGACATTGTTTTTAAATCTTATGCTGTCGACTCTATTTTTCAGTAGGCTTCCACTTTTGCTTTGACGTGGTAATTGCTTTGAAGCTGTCTCTGTGCAGAGAGGGAGTAGAGGGACAACGAGGGTGTTGTTATGAATGAGTGTTACAAAGTCGTTTCTTTTCATTCTTGGAATCTTGCACTTTTACAAGGTCGGTCATTTCATTCTTTCACGAAATATGACGTTCTTGTGTAGTGCATATACGCTGACACAATCTGCAGTCTAGAAACTAAAGAATAATATTCCTTGTTTAGGCTTAAAGATTACAGGGTAGGAAAAATTGTGAACCTTTCAAGACCCCACGATTTACGACTGACCAAAATTGAACAAAAACCAACGATGCTGGTGGAGGTAAATTAATAACGAGAGAGAGAGAGAGAGTAGCTGGCGTCCTACGTCAACTTTCAAATGTCAGCTGTCAAATATAGGGGGAAGGGTGATTTTTCTTGTTTCTTTAAGTGTACAGGCCAGCGGTAGATGGACATGAACTCGTGTAAAGTGAGAGGCGTAGAAATTTTGTTTGGTGCATAATTTAGCCCTGCTAGTAATGAGTCCCGTCGCATTTCACACTGCCATAAACGAAGCCTCTCCTTCCGAAAACTGTCGTTGCAAATTTCACTCCGATAATCGTCCTTATTTTCTTCCTCGTGTCTTTAAAAAAAAGTTGGGAAGAGGGCTAATGTCCTTTGACACCCGTTTGGTAATACATTCCAGTACAAAAGTGTTTTTACGTTTATAGTTGGTTTTCGTAGACTGAAAAATTTGATGTAGTGTTGTTCTGATATGGTCGTCATTGAACAAACCCCGCAGAAATAAGGGAACAATTATATTTCGGCAATAGGCAATCATTTGTTTTTTATCAGGTTCAAATAGACTGAACAACAACTGGAACTTTTTTCATTTTTCTCTTCGGGGGTACCCGACCAACCTCTCTCTCTCTCTCTCTCTCTGCGAATCGAATACGTTTTTCCTTAGTGTTCATGTGTGTATGTATGTATGTACATAAATATACTATATATATATATATATATATATATATATATATATATATATATATATATATATATATATATTATATAAATATACATATACTTACTAGTACATACACACTTTTACTAATTTTCCCTTCAGAAAGAATTACTATTGCGATTCTACTCAGGTAGTTCAGACCGAAGTTTTTAGCCTCAAACAGGCCGTTCTTTGGATGATATCCACTGCTATGAATTAACTACCGGGTATATAATTTATTACTAAGTCAACAGGTGTACTGGGGCGGTTAACGGTTGTCTGGAATTTAAAATTGGACCTCACGCTGTAGAGACAAATGTCAGTGCCAGATTATGAGACACTATACGTATGTATTGAATGTATGTATATATATGTATGTAGATTTATGTATATATATAAATACATGTATATTATAATTATATATGTGTGTAGCTTTTACTTATAACAGAACTTGCGTATAATGATTACTGACAAATTATAACTGAATATATATTTGGAATTAACCTTTGCATGTTGTGGAGTAGTAAATATTAAAATATCACATGGGAATGTCACCTTAATTCAGCATATATATATATATATATATATATATATATATATATATATATATATATATATATATATATATACGTGTGTGTGTGTGTGTGTGTGTATGTATGTATATATATATATATTGGATATATATGTGTAAATATATATGTAGATATAGCCATAAATATATATGTAAATTAAATATATTATATATATATATATATATATATATATATATATGTGATGTGTGTGTGTGTGTGTGTGTGTGTGCGTATATATGTGTGTATATATATATATATATATATATATATATATATATATACTATATATATATATATATATATGACGTTAGGTGATTTGCACTGGTGATAACTTAGCATACAGAAGGAGAATTGTAGTTGAAAAAGTAGTTCGTCACTTGTCGAATTCGATCCACCGACAGCTACAACGTCCGAGTACTCTCCGACCACTTATCAGTTATACTGTCCTTCTGTATTCATTCCGGTTAGAGCAAATTTGATATTGAACGGCATTTGCAGCTATATGTTTGTGTGTCTATATGCGTATATAATATATGTATATATATATATGTATATATATTATATATATATATAGAGATATATATTATATATATATATATATATCCATATCTATATAATGTTGAGTGTTCTATCAGTTTGTGTGCCTGTCCAAAATTTTTATGAGTTTATGAAGTACCTATATGCATCGGTCAGTTATTAAAGTTACTGAAGTTTTATTTATTTTTGAATGTTGTGAATAGAGCATGTATTAATGAGTCATTGATTTAGTTAAATATAAAGATTTTTGAATTCCATTTATACGAATTGCGCTGATGCCCATAGTCGTTGCTACCCCTATACCCTGATCTACAATTGTCGATCAACCACATATGAAAATCCACCAAAGTATACAGCACTTGTGTTGGCCTATGTTTGGATTCCAGTAATTAAATATTTCGTTTTAACTACAAAAACACTCCTCGTATTTTTGAGAAAGAAGAACACCAGGAAAAAAAGTGGTAAAATGAGCGTCAATTGATATGCAGTATGTCTATAGAGATGTATTAAATGCAAAATTTAATTTCTTATGAACTCCCTTTTAATTATTCTGTGTGTGTGCGCGCGAGCACGAGCTTGCTTGCGTGCATAGGCGTGTGACTTGTAGTGACACAATAGAAGTATATATGCTGTATTCCATATAACTGACATTTTTCGTCCTTACTGTGGCACTTGCACTGAGGAAGCGCTAAATAGAGAATTTCAAGGGGAAACGCCCCCGATTCAACGGCGCGATGTGCCACGAAGTCTCTCTTGTGGCAGAGATGTTGAGCGATACTTGTTTTTGTTATGGAATGTTGGTGATTTAAAATGAAAACAGCGGAATCACGACCGCACCAGAGGGACGTTTTTCTTTCTGTCAGTCTCTCTCTCACGCTCACTCTCCCCTTCCCTCTCCTCCCCTCCTATTTTGCCCCCCATAGATTAGATGACTAAGGGTTACGAGGGAAAGTGTTGTTGTTTACTTTTTTTTTTTAATTCCCAAACGCATATGACTCCGTATACGGTTGAAAGTAGCGTGAACCAGCAACTCCATTTCACAAATGGCTTTCCCAAACCTCTTTTCCATGTCCGTGCTGTTATGAGGGAAAGGCACGCGGGAGGAACGGACGCCCCTTCCGTTTCTTTCCTGAAGGAGGTTCTGTTTTGCGTTGACTTTTGTATTCCATATTCCAAGATGAAAAGGATCATATTGCGATTGTTCCCACATAACCTGTTCGCGTCAGCCGACATTGCTCATATTGGAAAGCAGCCAGGATGATGGGGAATTGCACGTCAATGACTTCTGGCAGTAAGTAAAAATGATCATTCGTTTTCTTTTTTCGTTAATACGATTACATTCTTAGCTCAAAATGTTCCTATTTCCATTCGAGCAGTATTGAACGTTTTGATTTTTACCTTCAAAAATACATCTATAATCATTTTTGTGTGCATACTTATATGCATACCTGCTAATTGGCGCACAGTGTTTTGAGTGTTGTCGTTAGAACAGTACAGTAATCTTTGTGCAGCAAGAGCCAATGTCTGAAGGATTTACGCTTTGCTCCGGTGTCAGTTTCCATTTACTCTTCGGGAGTGGGGAAAGATGAAGTACCGCCACCACTACATAAATTTCTGAATTTCCAAAGGAAGTTCGTTAATGAGGAAAGGGATAAGGCAAAAGGAGAACTGGTTTTATTCTTCCAAGGCAGGTTTGCATTCTTAAGAAAATTAATATGTCAATCTCGGCAGTTTTTTAAATAAATTATTTACCAATTTACCAGGTGGGTTGCTTCTTTTAAATAAATTATTTACCAATTTACCAGGTGGGTTGCTTCTTTTAAATAAATTATTTACCAATTTACCAGGGGGGTTGCTTCTTTTGAATAATAGTTTTTATTCTCTCTCTCTCTCTCTCTCTCTCTCTCTCTCTCCTTTTAAATACTGGTTGTTGATAATTGGCTTTTGTTCAGCTTCTGCGTCGTAAACTGATTGAATCCTGAAATCAATGATATTTAATGCTAAATACGCTGTCGTGTGATGGTAAATGATCAATATGCAATATAATAAAAACGATAATACTAAAGTAATTTATGATTCTAATGTGATTTATGTAAGTTTATTGTTTATCAGTATATATATATATATATATATATATATATATATATATATATATATATATATATAACACACACACACACACACACACACACACATATATATATATACATACATACATACATACATACACAACATACATACACACACACATACAAACATTATATATATGTATATATATATATATTATATATATATATATATATATATATATATATATATTTCTCTATATATATATACATACATACATACATATATATATATATATATATATATATATATATATATATATATATATATATATATGAATTTTTATCACATCACCGTGATTCATACACATGCATTAAGCTACAAATGTCCATTAATATCCAATTCGCTCTACATTAGAATTAATATATTTTCTATATGTTGACAGAAATGGAATTTTTTTTTAGTTGATAATAATTTCGTCCTCTCGTGGGTTCGAACCAGCGCCCACTGGACAGAGGAGAAATCATGACTACAATGATGTTATCGACTCGTTGGTTCGAACCCACGAGATGACGAAATTATTACCAATTAAAAAAATTCCCTTTCGGTTAACATATACGAAAATATATTAATTCTAAGGTAGTGCGAATTGGATATTAAAGGACATTTGTAGGTTAATGCATTATATATATATATATATATATATATATATATATATATATAATGCATTAACCTACAAATGTCCTTTAATATTTAATTCGCACTACCTCGGAATTAATATATTTTCGTATATGTTAACCGAAGGGGAATTTATTTAATTGATAATAATTTCGTACTCTCGTGGGTTCGAACCAACGAGTCGATAACATCATTGTAGTCATGATTTCTCCTCTGTCCGGTGGGCGCTGGTTCGAACCCACGAGAGGACGAAATTATTATCAACTAAAAAAATTCTATATCTGTCAACATATAGAAAATATATTAATTCTAAGGTAGAGCGATTAAATTTCCGAGAAAAATTATTCGTAGTAGAGTCATAGCGAACTAACATACAGCGAATTCTATTAGAAGAGATCTCGTCATAACCATCAAGTGATTTTAATATCAACCTTTACAAAGTCATCAGACCAACTAAGTTTACGATTGCCTGACCTACTTCGTGGCATTTTTATATTCACAGGTGTTATGCCACAATTACCCTTTAATATCCAGTTCTTTACACCAAAGGGAAATATTGACTGATAAGTGCCCCGTTTCCGACAGGATTCAACCGACGCCCTCTTATCGTTTTTTTTAAAACCAGGCATAAGTACGAATCCCGACGGGGGCGAAGAAGTCCTTAACAGTTAACATACACGTTGGGTGTAATTTATACCTAAGGTATGGTGAACTTTTATATATATATATATATATATATATATATATATATATATATATATATATATATATATATATATATATATATATGGTGAATTTTATATATATATATATATATATATATATATATATATATATATAAAAGTTCACCATACCTTGGGTATAAATTACACCCAACGGGTATGTTAACTGTTAAGGACTTCTTCGCCCCCGTCGGGATTCGTACTTATGCCAGGTTTAAAAAAATGATAAGAGGGCGTCGGTTCGAATTCTGTCGGAAACGGGGCACTTATCAATCAATATTTCCCTTTGGTGTAAAGAACTGGATATTAAAGGGTAATTGTGGCATAACACCTGTGAATATAAAAATGCCACGAAGTACGTCAGGCAATCGTAAACTTATGTTGGTCTGATGACTTTGTAAAGGTTGATATTAAAATCACTTGATGGTTATGACGAGATCTCTTCTAATAGAATTCGCTGTATGTTAGTTCGCTATGACTCTACTACGAATAATTTTTCTCGGAAATTTAATTGCTTGAGTTTTTCTTAAGAATTTTGCTCAAATGCATTTGGGTATTGTCGCGTTACTGATTTCCTTCAGGCGCACATCTGCGCATAACCGCATTGACGTTTGCATTGTATACGAGATAGAGGGAGAGAAATTAATTTTATTGTCTGCTTGTTTATGTTACATAAAGCCGCTATGTAATTCTTTATTACCTATTATGTACCTTACCAATAAATTCTTGAGACTTGCAATTCAAGGAATTTAGTCTGAGATCCTGGGAAGAATAAATGCTAAGAATATGCTTTTAATTCTCAGATACTTTTAGATTATAATTATTTATTACAGAACATATGAACTTGAATATATGATTTTAACCTTGCATATATGAATGCATTGTCTGCATGTATCTTATATTTATTTATGTTAGTTTGCCCTGTCTTCGATAAAGATTTTTATTATTATTTTTGTTTTACTTTTGATATCGTTATGAAATCATATATATTGTCAACTATACTGCCAAGAAGTTACCGATGGGTTTAGGGGGAAGAACCTTTATAAATCTGATATTTGAAATGTTCGTTAATTTGTAAGAAACAGCGCAAGATGTGTTGGGCCGATATTTGCTGTACTATTTCAGGAAGTGAAAAAGCAGCATCAGTGATATGACTGATTAAGAAAATTGAAAATATGACCGTTCAGTGATAGCTCTTGAAGACGTTGACATTTTGAACTTTCTGAAACATTTATGCCTTAAAGTATCTTGGGTTGTTGTTTGTTTAGAAGGCTCGAATGTGCAGAGAAATTCAGCGTATGATGGTATGTAAAAGAGAACTCAAAATGCGCTGTTGGGTTCCGGACGTCGGGATGAGCAGTTATCAAACTTGAAGATCTGTGCTAGAGGTTGACGTCTTCCCGCCCCTTGCCCGCGTGCCCTAAGTAAGAGCGGCACGCGACATCGGAAAATTCATATCTCTCGGTACTTTTATTTTATCCATTTAAAAAAATATTATTTCTTCGGGTATATTAGCGGTATCAGTTCTTTCTACAAATGAGATATTTGCCATTTGGTTGCTTCCAAGAGAATTGGATTGCGGTGATTGCAGTCTAGCACTCCACAATGTCATTCTCAGGCCAAAGTCACTATATTGTCTGAGTTTTGGGAATTGTCACATAAATCACGATGAAAAATAACTGCCTTCATTTTTTTAGGGCTAAACATCACTGATATTTGAGTCTGTGATATTGAAGCAAGTCATTATTAAGTGTTTTCACTAAGTAATTGATGACAAGTAGGTTCTCTAATTTTCGTATGTACTAATTTCAATCACTGCGACCAAAAGTAATTCCCATCAGGTAGAAATATTTGATGGCTCTGTTCCTGCGTAAATTTGTCGCCACATGAGGAAGCTTGCGGTGTTTTCATTTCTCTCTCCCTCTTTTTTATTGTAAAAATTTAGTCCTGTCACTCACTCCATTTTTCAACAACCAGTTTTCTCCGCAACTGTGCTGAAATGAAACAAATATTGCGCGTACATTTTTCGATAAAGGGGGAGAGGACACTCCCCCCCCTTCCCCACTATGTTGAAGCTTTCTATTTCAGTAACATGATTGAATCGATGGTGCTGCATACTATTCTTTATAAGAGCAAGTGCATTCCGAAATGGACGGTGTAAATGAAAATTCGTAGGCATGTCCCTTTGGTTTTGAGCTTGATATTGTTTTCAATAAATACTTATTCCCCTTACATTATTTTCAGTCGATTTGTGCAGTCCGAATTGAATGGGAAAGTGTAGCGAAAGTTATTTACAATAGAAAAAGTAACTGAGGAAAAGTGATTGACATTTACCTTTTATGAGTAACGGAAATTGTAATTTGTTGCTGATGCATATTTTCAAAATCGAAAACTGCTGCAAACATTAGCTTTCAGTTTTTTTTTTTTTTTTCATTCCGGGAATTTACCGATTGACTAAGTTTGGAGGAGATTGATTTCCTTATCACGCAATATGCTTCACTTATCAACTCTTGAAGTCATTGGCTGTAGATAGAGGTAGATTTAAATTCTTCAAGGCTGAATGTTTATTCAAAACTTTATATTAACATTCTAACTTTATGGTATATTGTTAGGTCATAAGTAATTTTCAGTAAAATATTAATGTAAATTTTCTGAATAATTTGGGCTTTTCAATGACTGCGTATTGTCTGAAGTAGCCTCGGTAAAGGTAGTTATCATCTGTTTTTAGAACCCGTGCGATATTGTTTAATATTACAACCATCATTTTTAAAACTATATTTTTTTGCCAATTTCTTAATGTAACTTTACTCATTCGTTTTACTTATTTACCAGAATATATACATCATTGATTTTCAAATTCATAATGCATAGTTCCAGAGGTTAAATTCTTAAAGTCTAGCAACAAATGTTTATTTGATATGATTTTGTCTTCTTTTTGTATAAGGTTTTCTTTCTTCGCTGATGGATCATTTGTAAAATTCTTAGCCTTTAATTTATTTTAATATATACATATTTTAGATCTTTAATATTTTTAGCTGGCTATAAGAAAAGTCTGATTATTTCGTCCAGGAATATGGATTTATCTACGTATTTTCTAATCGTAGTTGTGCTTAAAAATATACTTTGCATTTATTTATATAATTCGTCCTTAATTCGATGTGAAAGTTCGATCGTTGCTTTTTATGTAACTAGTCTTTATATAGTTAGTCTCTTCTTACGGGTATATTAAAATTGACCGTTATTTTATTGACTTTCAAAGCTTATCCATAATTTTATTCCAAGATATTTACAAAAGATTTTGTTTTCACGTCAATTCACCATCATATATTTTTTTATATGGAAAGAAGACCTACTGCCTGATGTAATCACCGACTTAAAGTGAATTGCTGCTGTATGAGGCGAATGTTTGCTAAAGCAAAACTTGAAATCGGCATCAGAAGGCATGCAGCCCTGGAGGTTAGCTAAAATCTTGGTGGAATCATTTAGGTAATCATAATGATTTATTTACTTAGCGTATTTTAGAAATGGTTTTGAAATGGTTCTGTAGCCTGGCTGTAACAGTAACTGAATTCTTCATTTTGCCGCATATTTCTCGTGTTGCTCCAACTTTGTCGTTCAGACCGTAGAAGTGCGCTCTTTTTCATGATTTAATGCTTGGCCCTGATCAGCGACTGATTGTGTCAAAAATCGATTGGGGAGTGTTGACTTAAAATGTTAACAGAAGTCCATGGTCTAGAACGAAGGATTTGCGGATAAGAATTCGTGTCAACGTACTGATCATGGCAGACATATAACGTCTATAGCGCAGATTCGCTGAGTTTCATTCGAATCAACTCGGCCGAAATCATTTCTGGGGTCTTAGTGTGAGCTTAGTGAAAATAGTACTCGTTTAACCATCAAGAGTATAAGGATGGGATTATATATATATATATATATTCTATATATATATATATATATATATATAGATATATATATATATAGTATATAGATATATATATATATATATATATATATATATATTATATATATATTAAACATACATATATACATATACATATACACGCACACAGATATGCATACTTATAGTGCAAGCATCTCATAAAACAAAATTGCGCGTGCGCGCCCATACACAATACACATACATACCTATGTTGAGCAAGGAATCTCATAACATTGCGGGCGTGCGCACGCACATACATACAGGCGCGATCTGACCCACACTATATATATATATATATATATATATATATATATATATATATATATATATATATATATATATATATATATATAATTCTTGTGGGAATTTGCGCGTCTTGAATCCAGGAATCTTAATCTTTACAAAGTTAAGCTGGATATCACAATGGGACGAGATCACAATAGTATCGAGATCCCCCAGTGGGAGTGTTGTAAGTTATACCAAATTTATTATCGTCCTTAGAAAATATACTGTGGTCGCAGTAACCTTTCCGTTAAGAGGAAATCTTTTTACAAACATTTCCTTTCAGTGGAAAAAATTTCAAGGAAATAATTAGCTTTGGAAACACTCAGACACGTACTATCGAATTAGGTTTGGTGACGTAATGACAACTTTAAATGGAATTGCTGTAAGAATTAATTTTTTTTTTTTTTACTAACATTTTATGAATAGTACATGGTGTATCTCAAGCAGGTTATAAACTGTAGACATTCTCTTGTGAAAAGATTCTCTAGTATTGTGCAAACCCTAATGACGGGGAGATTTCCTGAAACTAGAAACTAGTACCGGAAGATGTCATGAGTATTTCCGTAGTTCGCCTGTCGTTGAACGGATTTGGGTATATTTCATATTTGCATTCAAAATTGTCACCGATGTATAATGCCAGAGGAATTAGTTGTTTGTATTCAGACGTTGTTTTACTATGATTGTTATCATCATGAGCTTCGCTGTTGGTTTCGCTTTGTTGCATCTGTTTTTGACACAGCAGGCTGTATCAGCTCTCTTACCGTAGATTTTTGCGCCTGACAGTTTATTTTGCTCGTGACCCTTAACGTTCAAATCTGGAACATTACTCTTTGCACTAACAATGATTTCTTTATTTAAGGTTTAAATTACAGTGCAGTGAGAATGATGGCTATTTGCTATTTTTAAGGTTTGAATTATAGTACCGTAACAATGATTATTATTTTTAAGGCTTAAATTATAGCATATCAAGAAAAGAAAATTTTTTTCATTGAAAAATTCCTGAAATTATAAATTTTTAAGCTATAAATGTAATTTCCCCTTTTATCAATAGTGCTTTTTAATGAAGTGAACCTTTTTTAGTTCAAAATGCCAGCGACACCGTTCCTTTGCACTTTGATTGAAACCATTCATGACAGAAGCCAGAATGATCCATGTATTGATTAGAAGTTTAATGATGTCTTCGTGTTGAAGTTTTGCAAAAGAATTAACTGGAAAACACACGACTAATCATTAACTGCACTAATTTGAGAATTAGGTCATAAAGACCTTTAAAAAAACCGTGCATTCCTGTTGATCATAAATCTACATATTGTTTATTAGTAAATTCTTGTTCTCACCTTCACTTTTTTCTCGATCTTTGGGCGTGACGACCCTGAAGGCGGAGCTGCTGCCTCCCGGACACGATAGCGATCCCTCCTTCAGCATTCTGGCGACTTTCCCAACCTCTCGATGTTTAGGATCCAAGTCTTGCCTCTTGCATTGACTGAAGCAACGTCTCGTCAAGGCACAATTCTTTATTTTGATTTAATTTTTCACAATTAGGTAACAACGAATACATTAAAGTATGCCATGTTGGTCTAGTTCCATGCGATTGGTAATATTTGTTTTTCAAGTTATAATTCTATCTCACCTATACAGTTTGTTGTGAATGAATACAGTTTCTTCTTGCATAAAGCGCTTTTTTTTACGTCTCTTATGAATTTTTTAGAAAACAATTCAAGAATTCAGCAACACTTATTCGTGAAAATTGTTTTAGAGCTCTTAGGTCACTGTGTGCTTTCCTCGCAGTAGTTTTTAGAACACCGATCGCATCTAGCCATAAGAGTTCACTGCTTGCTCAAGAATTTCTCACTATCACACTCACTCACCCAAAAGCGAAAGTATCCCCAGAAGGACAAGTTAACGCTTAATAACACGAAGTCCTAGTTTTCAATTGAAGAGATTGTCCATGCAACATAGCGTGCCAGCATCACAAACTCGAATGATGAGAGTAAATTACATGATGAGGTAAGTGCCTCTGCAATCTTTAGCTTAAGATAAATATTTTCTTAGCGGAGCGGACGTCCAACTTTTTTGAAGTTCATTCCGTGTCATTACGGATGCCAGCAGGAGCGTCCTCTTGGAAAAGAGAGGCCGGGCCACGGAGTTGGGTGATTGGTTTCGAGCGGGAAGTTTCAAGAGCTCGCGTCTCGTGAGGCAGGAGCGGCGGCGAGGGCGGCGTCGGAGAGCGATCTTGCTGCTGGCGCGACGTCGTCAGAGAGCCTTTACGCACCTCCAACCTATCACCCCGGCGGACCCACACTGGCTCCCCGCCGCCCCCTAGACGGACGTCCATGTTGCTACAACCACGCCGAAATTCAATCAGCACTTCCGACGCATCCCGTCAGCGACAAGGACGGAAATCCCCTGCTGTGGAACGTCAACTTCTCCCCTACGGTTGCCGCTAAAGCACTTGTCCGCCACTTCATTACCATAATCTTATTGTTGCGTTGACGGCTCTTCCCTGGGCTTCTTTCCGTCAGATTTCATTGTTCACGTCGCTCTCATCCAGCGACGCTTGGTGGAATCAGCATGTCCTTCAGTCACGAAGCTTTCTCGCAGAAGGCAAAAGATGACCACAGGCGCCTTTTTAGGGAAATAACCTGCTATATCACAACTGATTCAATTTCTAAAACGAAAATAAAGACCGCCAAAATCTGTAAGAGTGCAAGGCGTGCACTCTGATTGGCGGAGGATTTAGGCGGGCAGAATCCTGATTGACCGTTGGCTGGACAGATTTCCGGCTCCGCCCACTTACCGCGCACGTGCAGAAAAGGCAACCGAAGGCGTCGCTACTCCCGCCCCAGGACCCGAGACAATTGCCCTATACTTACCTTGTTAGCTAAATCATAGTTGGCATGTTCATTGGAACGCATAGCCAGCGCCACACATTTTCCGATGGGCCAGTTCCGAAGGCAGGAGCGAACCCCGAGTTACACAAAAAAGATCTAACAGATATTAGGGGCTTTCATTTCTATTTTTTTCATCCTACCTTTATATGAACATCTTTTTACTTCCTGCCGGGTCTTTTGGTGTTAGGTGGCAGCTGTACGCAAATCAGTCGAGTCGAACTTCCCTCAATCATAATAACAACTAAGAAATTCGAAGTGTTTACGATGCGCGCCGAGTCTGGTGCCTTCATTTTTATAATGCGTATGTCCTTTATGACAAAAAGTAACTTAATGAGTTGTGTTTCCGCGAAAACAAGATCTCAATTTAGCTGCGACAGTGCCACTAGAAGACTTGACGGGACCAAGTAGCCAAAGAGTCACTTTGTAGAGCTTTCCAAGAATTGATTTAGCTTTCCTCCTTTTCGATTTCTCTTTACTGAAGTATTTCTGTGACACGATTTTCCCCGCAGACTGATTCTGAGAACAGAATAGAACGATATAGTTAAGAGCAGAGTTATCTAAAGAATGAACGCAGTGTGTGCGGTACGAGAATTCTTCCCTTGTAAACAAATCGTCGGAGAGAGCCAGTCTGGCACTCGACGCGCTCGTCCTGTTTTGCTGATGTTACACCAGAGTGATGATGACCCTGCTGCTGCTGCCTAGCGGCTCGTCCCTCTCCTCCGACTGGGGCCAAATCATGAACGACGCTCTCGCTCCCCAAACTTCTCAAACACCTTTTCTTGCTCGTCATCGCCGAGTGATATATTTGTCGGTGTGTATGATAAAGGAGACCTATGCACTTGACAAACAAACAGATATAATATATATATGTATATACACATATATGTGTATATATATATATATATATATATAATATTATATATATATATATATATATACGTATATATATATATATATATATATATATATATATGTGTGTGTGTTGTGTGTGTGTGTGTGCATCTATAATCTTATATACTTACACATGAATATCACATTTCTTCTGCATGTATGTTAAACAGATCTTGCTTACTAACTATAAGAAATTATAAAGCGAATTCTATAGTACCATTTCAGTGTTTTTATGACTTGCATACAGAATGTTTCCTTTACACTTTATACTCAGCAGAACTTTTGATTGTCTCAGCCCTATTGTCATGAGGTCTTATAAAAATAAGAACGACAGGAATTCAGTGTCATTTGGAATTTATAGAATAATGATAACATATCACTGGTGGGATTTAGTTCAGATATAATAAAGAACGAAAGGGGTATTATAGTTTCATAACCATAATCTAAGTAATCACAGAATTTACTTCATGTTCCTCTTATCAAAGACAGATATAATCAGTGATTAAACCTTTTTTGACGTGTGTACGTGTGCGTACCGTGCTGCTTTATGTCTGCAGCTGGATTTTGTAAATCCTTATTCCATTTCCATTATGATCTTTTTTCAGAAAGAACAAAAAAACGTTTTGTAAAAACGTCAGTTTGTTGTAGGAGGTGGAAACATTAAATTGCTGTTAATGATGTTGCTACTCGCAACTTTAATTTCACTTGCGCTCTTCCGTTGTTTAATATCCGCCGAGATTTATTTTGAAACTGTTCTAGTACCTTCAGATTTTGAGACATTAATCCATTGTCTTTCTTTGTACTTCGAGACTATTCCATTTCGTTTATGATAGACTTTGACACTCGATAATGTTTTTCTTATAAATTCAGACTGTCTCATCGTCTTCATCGGGATAACGTTTTCAAATCCCATCTCTCTGAGTAGCGTTACAGATTAAATGAGCGCCCTCCCCTTCCCTCTGTCCTTTTTAGCCCCAATTTCCTGGGTTGGGAATCTCTTCCTCCCCCTCCGCCTTCTCTTCTTCTTTCTCTTCTCTCTTCTCTCTCATCCTTCTCTCTCTCTCTATCTCTCTCTCTCTCTCTCTCTCTCCTCTCTGCCTTCTCTCATCTCTTCTCCATTTCCTCGTTGGATGAGTGGTTTACATGCTCGCCTATCGATTCGGTAGTCCCGAGTTCGATTCCCTGCTCTGCCGATGTGGAATCAGAGGAATTTGTTTCTGTTGATTAAAAATTAATTTCTCGATGTAATATGGTTCGGATCCCACAATAAGCTGTAGGTCCCGTTGGTAGGTAACCAATTGGTTCCTAGCCACGTAAAAAAATATCTAATCCTTCGTGCTAGCCTGAAGAGAGAGCTTTTAATCAGCTCAGTGGTCTGGTTAAACTAAGACATACTTAACTCCTCTCTCTCTCTCTCTCTCTCTCTCTCTCGGTCATTTTCTGCCCTTCTTTCTCTCTTCTCCCCCTCCTTCAGTCTTTTTCTTACCTTTTCTTCTGTCTTTTTGCATTTCCTTCTCTTTTTTTTCTCTCTCTTCTGTTTTTCCGCCCTTTGTATTTTTTTCGCCCCCTTTTTTATCCTTTCTACCCATTTTTTTTAACCGGCACTTCCTTGTGTTTTTTTTTCCTCCCATTCTGTATTTTGCCCAACCTTTCTTCTGTCTTTTCTCCCCTTCTTTTTATTTAATTTTCCCCTTGTCATCATTTTCCCCCATCCTTTTTTGTGTCCCCCTTCTGTCTTTTTCTTCCCTTGTTTTATCCTTTTTTTTTTTCTTTTTTTTTTTTTTTTTTTTTTGCCCTTTTCTCCCTATCATTTTTTCCTCCTTTCCTTTTGTTTTTGCTACAGTCATATCTTCACATAATCTCGAATTTCTTTGCAAGCGACCATGTTCACTTCATCGAAGAGTATAGGCCTTTAGCCATATATACTTCGTACAGATTGGCTGTACAAGGAAATAAGATAATCAATACCTAGCGTATCCGTTATGTAACAGAAGTGGTCTACCTTTTTCCGAGGATATCTTTCTTCTTCACAATATGGTCGACATATTCCTTCCATTTTCCTTTCGCTTTAGTTATGCATTTTGAGCATCGAAACTCTCCTACTGAATGTACATTTTCCAGTCATGAGTATGTCTGGCGACATCCGAAATGTCGTGTTGAAGTCATCCGCACAAGTCATCATCAACATTCTGAACTTTTATCAAGAGCTTCCTTACTGCTCACCGCAAGCTTGGTTTTGGTGACAATGCTTTCCGATCCTCTTATCTCTACTTCATTTTTCCTTTTTCTAAACTTTTTGTCAACCTCTTCCTCTGAATCGGCGGCGTATACTGGCCGTCGGCTTCCGGAATCCGTCATCTCCGAGGCGGCTTTTCTTCTGAACTCCTCAATAGCTCCTTTTGTTATCGTTATCAACAGTAAAGAACGAATTGCTAGTCCTTGATATAGACCATTTATTATATAAAATTATTCCTATTTACTTGCCTCTGTCTTGTAAGTTGATAGAGTTATGATACTGTGATAATACCGTCCTTACGAGGCTGTCTGTCACCCTAAACTTTCCCAAACACCATCTCATCATGGTACTCGGTCAAATATATTCTTGAATATCTAAAGGTATATAACGTGACCTATTCTGTTTTGCTTGGTCCGTTTGCAGTTGTCATATTATTAAGACTATTATTATTAGAGGCTAACTGTTTTCACTGTATGAAACCAAACTGACAGTTTTGATTTACACCTATTTTATTTTTTTATTTATTTTAATCGATTCACCGGGGGACTTCTCGAAGGACTTCGGTGAAGCATAAACTGCTGCATATTCATTCTTTTGATTTTTTCTTTCCTTTTTCTGTTACTTGTCATTGGTGTAATATTCTATTCGTAGTCCTTTGTTCCCCTTAAGATACTTTCCTTGATTCGAGTGAGCTCAAGAATAACTGGTAGCTAGTTACATGAAGCTAATCAGTTTTCATTATCGTTGTTCCTAGTGCTTCTCCACATTTCATCTTCCCAAAAGCTTTGTTGACGCTCCAGGTAATATTGAATTTTTCGTAGAAAAATCTCGGTAGTATCATTTTCTTTATTTTTTGATATACTTTGAAACATTGTTCCATTCACGTTTATAGCTACATGAAAACAAAAGATCTGTTTATATAAAGCGGAGTAAGCATATGATTACTGGGGAGCTTTCTGTTTCCAAGTGAACTCTTGAAAATGAATTTAGAGTAAAGAGCTGAGCGATTTAGCGTCAGCCTTCGCTGTCATCTCATTTATTACTAGATGCATTTTTCTCTCGCTGGAATTTTTAAAAAACACTGATGTCATTCTCAGTGGCTTTTAATGTCAGTTCGCTTCCCTCGGCCATGGCTAAAGATATTTGTTCCTTCTGCTATTTAAAAGAATACATTTACAGCATATATATATATATATATATATATATATATATATATATATATATATATATATATATATATGTATATATATATATGAATAATTATCACATCGAACCGTGCCCCTCGAGTAGGACTCCTTCTAGTGGTGAGGGGATAAGGGACCCTGGCTTCTATGGGAATGTTCGTGCATTCCTATAGGTGCCCCGCCGGGTCCTGATGGAACATCCTACAACCCTTTCTCTCTCACTTTTAATCGTTCTCTCTTTTCTTTCTTTCCTGAACCCTTCTCTCCAACCTCTAAATTTTGACCGTTTTTTGGACTGCTTTTGTCAAAAACGGACTGCTTTTGTCGACGACTTTTGGAATGGACTTGGCCAAGCTTTGACAATCCTTCTGATTTGATGGAGGGTGAGGTTGGACGGCATTCCTCCTCACCCGTAGAACTGGAGTACCTGACGTGTCCGAGCGAGGGGAAACTTTTATGTTAAACTCTGCACTCAGTGCTGGGTCTGATCTCGACGGACTGACGACCCTCAAGGCACTGGGTGTGGGGTGTATCTGGGTAGGACTCCTAGGGTGCTATATCACCCTCTAATTGTGGCTCGATGGTGGGTATGGGGCCAACCTGGACGAATGTTCACACCATAGTCTGATGGATTTTTATTTAACCCCCTCTGTTGATGACTCTCGCCTGATTAAGGATTCCGCATTAGGCTCTCCACTCGACCAAACACCGGGACACCAGGGTGTAAATACTGGTGGTGTAAATGAAAATCTAAGAGTTGTATATTGTAGTAATATAAGTGATAAAGTCGATTTTGACATACATAATTACATGAAAACAGTTTGGCAAGGTAGATAGAATAAAATTACGAATTGTTAAAAGTCCCATCTCTTATGAAAGCTACATAACCTTTTGCAAAGCTGATATGCCTCCAAAGCTCTAGAAATCTTGATGGTAAAAATGTCTTTGGTTCAGTTTGCCATGCGAAGTTGTTTAATATAAACAATTTGGAAGAGGATGAGACAGACTATGTGCCCAGCAAATTTGAGGTTGATAGCCAAAAACACTGGCAAAAGATGACCCAAAATTGATTTGGCATGTTGCAAAATTACAAACAGGGCAAAGAAAACTTTTCTAACAGCATGCAAGTATTTACAGAGAAGATTGGTGCCATTCCTAAAGGCAATATTAAAAGATATGGTAAAGGAGTCTTGATCAAAGCTAATAACGATATTCAGATTAAGATGCTATCAAAATTCCAACCAACTGAAGATGGTAATATTTTAGCTGTATCTCCTCATCGATCATTTAACATTAAACGGGGTATAGTTTATAGCAGAGACCTATATGAGTTTGAAGAGGAGGAAATATTAAAAATGTGTCCTACTTATGTCATTAAAATTAGAAAATTGAAAGGCACTCAGCATGCCATTGAATTGACTTTCACCTGCTCCTACTTACCGGAATATATTGATATAGACCACTCTCGGGTTTGGGTTAAGCCATTTAAATATCGACCAACCCAGTGTTATAAATGCTTTGAAAATATGGTCACGTATCAAACTCTTGTACAAAACCAGGAAAGTGCTTTGTGTGCTCTGGTGAACATGTAAAGGACAACTGCACAGCTATAAATACTGTCTCCACTGTGCTGGCAATCATTCTCCCAATTGGAGGGGCTGTCCTCAATTATATTTTCCAACAAGAAGTTGTAAACACTGCTCATAATAACTTTATCAGCATAGGAGAAGCCAAACGCTTGGTTCGAGGTGCTAACAAAAGTGCTGGATCCTCATTTGCTTCCACTGTTATGGGAAATAATGCCTTCCATCAGCATGCTAAAAAAAAACCCATCATTAAAAATAACACACCCTCTCAGGATATTTCAACTTCTGTGGAATGTAATGATCTTCAAAGTAAAGTGGTAAAAGCTGTGATTGATGAACCTCTCCCTGACCTGCAAGCAAATGCTGTCTCAGAGTTGAGCTCTTCGGTTAAGCCCAAAGAAAAAATAAAATCTAGAGGAAATCTTAACAAATCTTATGACAGTTTTCAGTCACCCCCAAAGTCAAAGAAATGTAGAACAGCCTCTCCTATAGAGTTTAAAACTCCAATTTCCAATAGATTCAATCCACTTGATGACCCCTTCCAGCCATTATCAACCTCAAAGCCATTGGAAAAGATGTCTCGGTCCTGCTCAAATTTAAGTGTGACAGACCTTTCCCCTCAATCATATGCAGAAACAGCTACTTCTGAAATGGAGGGAAAACATGCTGACTCACTAAATATAGTTAAAAATTTAGATAAATCTAATCTCAAACTGAAGAAACAGGATGTGCAGGAAAAATGTTCAAACTTCCCTCATCTAATAAAAATAAAAGTCTCCCAGGCAGCAGACTCAAGAGACTTTCAAATCCAAAAACATTCAGCTGTGTTACTTTGAAAACCCAGCTAAATAATGACTTGGCTGGGCACAAGAATCAAAGTTAAAATTCCAATTTAATATCTTGCAATGGAATTGCAAAGGCCTTAGGACTCGTTCTGAAGAGTTAAAATTACTGTTGAACCATCATGATCCAGATGTAGTTTGCCTTCAAGAAACTAAGTTAGGCAACTCATTATACAATCCAGGATTAAATTATAAAATGTTTGTGATGAAGGCCCCAGAGATGGTGATCGAGCTCATGGGGGGGTTGCAATTATTGTTAAAAAGTCTTTGCAACATACAAGTGTTCCTTTGAACACAAACCTACAAGCAGTCGCCATTCGAGCATGCTTTGAAAAAGAGATTACTATTTGCTCTATTTACCTCCCACCTAGGTCAGAAATTACTTTGAATGATATTCAGGCACTAGCTAATCAACTACCTCCTCCTTTCTTACTACTGGGAAATTTTAATGCCCATAATAGTCTATGGGGAGGTGATACCTTGAATGCTATAGGTAGAACCATCGATGATTTTATCGTAAATAATGATCTCTCTCTTTACAATGATGGTTCAATGACGTTTCATAACATTTACACCAATGTCTTTTCAGCTATAGATTTAAGCATTTGTTCACCTGCAGTCCACTTGGACTTCAACTGGTCTGTAGATGAACTTTTGCACGGAAGTGATCACTTTCCCATACATTTAAAGTATGCTAGAAACATACCTTCTGAATCTCCTATAAAGTGGAAAGAAAATGAAGCAGATTGGAGGAAGTATGAAGGAGCTTTCAATTACATCAGGAAGTAGAGTCATTTGAGTCACACTTAGATGCATATGATTATTGGACCTCTACTATATTGGATAATGCCGAGAAATATATTCAAAAACAAAGGGTAAACCAAGCAGGCCTGCAGTTCCCTGGTGGGACCAAACCTGTGGCAGACTGCGAAGAATAGTGAGAAAATGCTATAGGCAATTCAAGGCAAAACCCTCAGGAACAACGAAAACTACATACCAACGGGCCTTAGCCAAACAAAGAAAATATATTAGAAAAGCTAAAAAGGAATCTTGGCTCCACTATATAAATGGTATAAATTCTAAAAACACCAGAAAGATTAGTATGGAAAAGATTAAAAAGCTAAGTGGGAAATTTGTTCCATCACCTGCTCCTACTCTAAAAATCAATGATGTGCTTATTTCAAATCCAGCTGATGTTGCAGAAAAATTTGGTGAGCATTTTGCTGACATATCAAGCTCCAAAAATTACACACCACAGTTCAGTAAGATTCGAAATGCCAAGGTGTCAATTAGATTTAACACTGAAAATAATGAAGCATATAATGCTAAGTTCTCACTAAGGGAACTACGAGAGGCTCTCTCATCTTGTGAGTCAACAGCCCCTGGTGCAGATAACATAACCTACAACATGATTAAACATCTTCCAGAACATGCTAAAATATATCTAATGAAAATACTCAATAAGGTCTGGGAAACGGGCATCATTCCCCCATCTTGGAAGATAAAGCCATAGTAGTTCCAGTCATAAAGCCAAACAAAGATCCATATCAGCCCACTAGATCTACAGGGATCCAATTTCACTAACAAGCTGTGTCTGTAAATTATTTGAGAAAATGTGAACTCTCGTCTAATGTGGCATTTAGAGAAAAACAGATTGTTATCCTCTGTTCAGTTCGGCTTCAGGAAAAATCGTTCAGCCTTGGACCCTTTACTGAGACTATCAAATCAGATTCAGCAGGGATTTTCCAATCAATGCCAAACAGTAGGGGTATTTTTTGATCTGGAGAAAGCCTATGATACAACATGGCGATTTGGCATTGTTAAACGGCTCAATGAAATGGGAATCAGGGGCAATATGTTAAACTTTATCAACTCCTTTTTAAGGGACCGATTATATTAGAGTGAGAGTTCGGGAATAAGTTTTCTTCTTGTTATGAGACGGAAGAAGGTGTCCCTCAAGGCAGCGTACTAAGTGTTACCTGCTTTGCCATTGCTATTGATAATATTGTGAAATCTGTTTCCGCTCCAGTTAGGGTGGCTTCGCTATTTGTGGATGACTTTGCCATCTATGTCACCACATACGACGCTGTATCAGCCTGTAACTACTTGCAAAAGACAATAAATGTCATCAGTAAATGGGCTGATGAACATGGTTTCCGATTTTCTTCATCTAAAACTGTGGCCGTTCGTTTCACCAGATGTACCCGCAATGAAACTATCCCAAATTTGAAACTGAAGGATTGTCTTATTCCTTACAAAAAAGAAGTAAAGTTTTTGGGCATAATATTTGACAGCAAGTTAACGTGGCGTAGTCACATTGACACACTAAAAACAAAGGTTAAAAAATCCCTCAATATTTTAAAGGTGGTATCGGGATTCGACTGGGGAGCTGATAAGAAAAGTTTATTGAAGCTGTATGATTCCTTATGTAAATCAAAACTGGACTATGGCTGTCAGGTATATTCATCTGCCTGCAAGTCCAGGTTAAAGGAATTGGATGTAGTACATAATATGGGATTAAGGATATGTACAGGTGCTTTTGTTTTTAGGACATCTCCGTTGAGAGTATCTACATTGACTCTCATGAACTTCCTTTAGATCTGCGAAGAGAAGAGCTTGGGTTGCGGTACACCATGCGACTAAAAAGCTCTCGAGAGAACCCCACACGGAAAAATTTTAGAGGAGTGTGACTCTAAAAAATTTGGTGAAAGATCTTCCAAACCTTTTCAAATAAGGCAGTTGGAATGTTTAAATGACATGGTCATTCAGCGCCAAAAAAGGTTGAAGGAAGTAGTTTAAAACCATCCTCTGTTACCCCCATGGCTTATTCCCAAGATTTCCTTATGCTCTAAGAAAATAGACAAAAAACAACATTCTGAGGAAGAGGTAAAAGCGAATTTTCTGGAGCATGACCGTAAACATGATGGACAAGTGAAGATCTACACTGATGGATCAAAGTCTGATAGTGGAGTTGGGTGTGCAGTTGTGCATGGGAATGAAATTTACGAGGCAAAATTGCCTGAGTCAGCTTCCATATTCACTGCAGAGTTGTCAGCTTTAGTTAAAGCTTTAGAAATTATTCATAACTCGAATAAGAAAAATTTTGTAATATATAGTGACTCAAAAAGTGCATTAGATTCATTAAAGCAGCTGTATACAATTCATCCTCTGGTACAAAAAGCTCTTTTGGATTTTGTGTCGCAGGAAATTGGTATGTTTCTGCTGGATCCCGGCTCATATTGGAATTCGTGGGAATGAGGAGGCAGACAGATATGCAAAGGAAGCGGCTGTGAGTAATTTGTATCAGATAACCAAAGTGCCACATATAGATATGAAGAGATCCATCAAGTCGTACATCATGAGGAAATGGCAAGAGAGATTCTTAGCCAACAATAAAAAATATAAGCAGATAAGGAAAAGCATTGAAAAATGGCCCTCTTCTTTTCAAAAAGAGAGGAGAACAGAAATTGTTTTGGGGCGACTTCGTATTGGGCACACTAGGTTAACCCATAAATTTATTTTAGAAGGTGGCAGTGCACTAGTATGTGTTAGGTGTAATGCAACCTTATCAGTGGAGCACATCTTGGTGCATTGTGTAAATTACAGAGAACAGAGGCAGAGATTCCACCTTGATGGAAAATCTCTTTGCCGATGTTCTAGATGACAAAGCAGATATTTCTGCACTAGTGAGTTTTTTAAAATGTATTGGGATTTTTTATGAAGTTTAATTGATGGCAAATTTTAACTCGTTGATTTTATTTTTTGTTGATTTTATTTTATTTTATGTTGATTTTATTTTTTACTTTTTGTTCATAGTCATCATTTTAAGTACCTGATTATTATTAAAAATTTTGTTTGCTGTTTTTAATAAAGATTAAATGGTGTTGAATGGATGTATGCATGTCAGGTTTTTTTTTTTTTTTTTTATGTATTTGGTTTTGCGTGTGTTTGCGTGACTTCGGCTGTGGGATTCTTTGGTTGCAGTATGAGTAGTTTTCAGTGAGAGTGAATGGTTTTGGTTTGGTTGATATGTGATGTGAGATCGTCTTGGTCCTGGTTGTTGTGTGTCGTTCGGTGTTTTTAATTGCAGTTTTAGTTGGTCATTTGTGTGAGAAGTTTAATTGATTCATGTATTCCATTCATCTAATTCATTTCATTTAACCATATAATATTGCAGCGCTGAATGACCTTTGCAGGTTCCAGCGCTTGGGCTATGCCCTAAATTCCATAATCAATCAATCAATCACAACGAACCGTGATTCATTTATGTATCATTCTAGCTACAAATGTCCTTTAATATTTAAAATCGCTCTACCTCGGAATTGACATAATTTCATATATGTACCGTCTCTGTTGGCTGATTGGATAGCGTCACTGTCTGTCCTGATTTCGTTCCCGTCCACGCTGGACGGTGGTTCGATCCCAGTTGGGGTGACGAAAGAATTAGTTATCCAACTTAAAAATTTCCCCTTCGGTACATAAATGAAAATATATCAATTCCGAGTAGAGCGAATTTATATATTAAAGGACATTTGTAGCTCGAATGACACACATATATATATACATATATAATATATATATATATATATATATATATATCTATATATATATATATATATTATATATATTTATATATATGTGTGGGTGTGTGTGTTTTGATTGATTGATTTGTTAGTTCTTACTGGCGTCGCAACAACGATGTTATTGACGCCGTGTGTGTGTGTGTGTGTGTTATATATATATATATATATATATATCTATATATATATATATATATATATATATATGTGTGTGTGTGTGTGTGTATGTATGTATGATATATATATATATATATATATATATATATATATATATATATATATTATGTATATAAGCGGAGCGTGTGTGTTTGTGGTTTCCATTGGCGCGTATTACTGCTAATTAAGTATGTACTAGTTAATTTTGGTTGTGAAAGGCTGTTTGGCAGCTTCAAGAGGCCAGAGCTAGATCTCCATGTAATCCGCAAAATCTTTACAGAACACAAAGTGGTGCATGAGTCAATGTTAGAAATGATCGCTGGGAGCATATTTTATGACGTTTAGATGTATTTTGCACCAGAATGGGAAAAGGACCAGCAATCTCATCCCAAAGACTTGATAAGAGCGAGAGCTTGAAAGTTAACACCTGTTGTCGCTACCGGAAAGGAAAATATAGAAACGCGCCCTCTCACACACGATACATACGTATATACATCACATTTTCTGTATATATATATAGATTCGAAACTTCTAGTCTCATCATCTGGGTTCTGTAAAACAATGCAAATTATAATGACGCATATGTTCAGTCAAAAAAACAATTACAAAAGTTAAAATTAATAAAATGTGGAATTTATAAAAGGTAGAAAATGGAATGTGCAAAAAATTAATAGTTTGAAAAAAGAAAAAAAAAAGCAAGAATATTATAATATTAAAAATAGAAGAACGTTTAGTGCCTAACTATTACAGCTAAGAACTAAGTGACATTCTCAGCTCACGTGAAGAAGTCGTCGTCTAGATCTAGACTGTACGTGAAACGTGGCAGTTGAAAGAGATTCTAGGATGCAGAACCATTTGGGCAATTGGGAGATGATTTTCAAATCTTGACATGAAAATGTTCAATATTTTTTTTCAATGATCTTTTATATTACAAAATTGTTTAGTTTGTAATTGACGTCCTGTCCTTATATGGTAAAATAATGACCGGATGATCTTACCATTTCTTGGACATGATCTGTTATTCAGAGCTAGGAATATACTGTGATTTGGCTTTTATAACATTAGTTTGAATTCATTCTTGTGTCCAAAAGGAATGGAAGCAGTAACGATTTTGGGACATTAGGTATGGACAGACGACTTTGAAATGGGGAAGAGGCGTTTAGGAACTCTTAGAAATACACATCTATCTGGTAAAAGTAGCCAAAGTCGGTTTCATTTCATCTGTCCGCCCACGGGCGAGGCTGTGGAACATGACAATAAACGGTTCAGATATCGTTGGCTTATTGTGATAAATTTTAAACTATTTCTTCAGCAGCATATGTGAATGTTTGTTTATGCAAGAACCATCGCCCTTCCTATGTACATTGTAAAGATGCGTGGTAAATTCTAACTTATTGATTTTACTTTATATTGATTTTATTTTATATTTATTTCTTTTGTTCATTGTCATCATTTTAATTACCTTATTATTATTCAAAAATTTTATTTGTTGTTTTGAATTAAGGTGTAAATATTGTTGAATGGATGTATGCATATCAGGTAATTTTTAGATTGTAGCTTCAGCTGTGGGATTTTTTAATTGTGGTGTAAATGGTGTTGAATGAGAGTGAATGTCTCTGTTTTAGTTGCTACGTAACATAAGACGGTCTTAGTCTTGGTTGTTGTATGTCATTCAATATTTTTCATTGCAGTTTTAATTGATCATTTGTATGAGAGATTTTAATTGATTCATTCATTCATTCATTTAATCCATTTCATTCAATCATATAACACTGCAGAGCTGAATGAACTTTGCAGGTCTCAGCGCTTGGGCTATGCCCTAAATTCCATGATCAATCAATCAGTCAATTGTAAACATGCGGATTTGTATCGATAATATACCAACACAAGCACACAGAAGACAGAAGACGAGCTCGTATCAAACAGTCTACTCAGATCAAACACAAACCAACAGTGAGCTTTCAATTATGACTCGACTCGTTAGTATCCAGTCTACACTTAGACCTCTGCTCACAATGTGTTCACTACAAAGGTAGCCAAACAGTCGATCGCGGCCACTTGTTTGGTCGATCGTCGTTCCCCCACAATCCTATATAAACAAACAAACAAAAACAACAAGCATATATATATATATATATATATATATATATATATATATATATACACACACACATATACATATACATAATCATATACATATACATATATATATATATATATATAAGTGAGGCAATTGTAGTCATGTTTTATTGTACTATGGCACTATTTGAACATTTTTCCCGTGTAATAATATGTGATTATGTAGTATGGTAGATCGTAAAAGAGTTTCAGTCTTTAGAGTAGATCTCGGAGTCCAAAAGTCTGTCCACCACTTCTGTATAATGTCACTTCATGCACATAAAGATAATTTTATTATGATGAAAAAGTAATATCTACGCCCTTAAAGTGAAAAACAACCGCTAGTACATGAAGTAAGGACCAATGTAGTTAGGTCTTTGACACTTATTCGACAGATAGTTTATTTTACTGGCCTTCATTCAAACACATATCCATTCCGCCCTGTTAGGGATAGTGCCGTCAATGCACCTCTTACGGTGCTTTGTAGGCATCACCTGAGATTCTTTGTAGCGTTCCTTCGGCCCCCAGATGCAACCCCTTGCATTCCTTTTACTATACTTCCATTCATATTAACTTTCTTCTATCTTACTGTTCACCTGTCTTACTAATGGTTTCATAATGCAACTGCTTTGAGGTTTTCCTCCTGTTACACCTTTCGGACCTTTTACTCTCCATTTCCCCTTCAGCCTTTGCTCTAAATTTTGTATCTCATGCCATATCAGTCAAAATGACTTTTTTTCATTTTAATCTTTATTCATTCATTCCACCTAAGTGTCCTTCCAATAACCAACAATGAAAAAAAAATATGTATGTCAAGGCTAGCCTTTTATGCCGTGTGTATATAATATTAACGTTCTTAAGAGTAATGGAACCCGGTGGGATTTCAAACTTTTTTAATGCGTTATTTGGCTAAATGGTCCCGAAAGTGCCCAAACGCTGAGCTATTATACTGTTTTATAAATTCCAGAAAGAAATGTGTAAATATGCAAAGTGCTATGAAAAAGCACAATACCAATGCCATCATGGCAGTTAACTGAAATTTCCCGCCTTCCATCCAATACTAGTACGTATATAGTGGCTGTTCCATTCACCTCTCCCAGGCCAACAGACAGCCTCAGCCTCATAGGCAACAATATTTCGTGTTGTTTCGAATATTAACCTACTCATGTAATTTACGTACAAGAAATGATTACCTTTTATTCGCACTCACATAGCCTGATGCTATTTCATTTACCTACAGCAAGATGAAAATTAATTATCTAAAACTCATCGTTCGTTTGTTTTGATCTCAGTAGATTGTTTGATACACGCTTGTTTTTCTTGTGCATATGTGTTATATTATTGATTTAAATCAGCATTTTTATGATTTAAATAAGAATATGTTAGGGTTCTTTGCATAAATAAGCATTCAGACGAATGACTGAAAACATAGTTTGCATCTTTAACACAGCAGACCTGTGATATCGAAAACATTGATTTTAACCAATTAAAATCAATTACGCTGGTGAGTAAACAGATGGTATGAAATAGACTATAATAGATTATGCGCAAAATTTGGAAGAGTAGCAAGGATATAGCATCAGTGATTTCTCGAGTATACCTGGAATTTTCCTGTAAACGGGTTAATAACGAATATGAATAGACAATTGATATATATATATATATATATATATATTTATAATATATATTATATAATATATATATTATATATAAGTGTGTGTGTGTGTGTTTGTGCGTGCGTGCGTGCGTGTGTGTGTAGTGTGAAGATGGAGAAGGGGGGAGGTTCTGGTTCAAGTGTGCAAGTATACATTTTTATATAAAACAAAAAAATATTTAACTAAAAGTTACCGCGTTTCTGGTTAGGTATGGCTGAAGAACTATGAAAAATTTTGTAAATATCTCATGATTTTCACGCTACTATATCCACTTGGCAGTTTGAATATTTTCTATGAGTAAATTTGTCAATTTATGAAATAACGATTATTTGTTTTGAAAGTGGTATGTATATATATCATCGTCATTATTATTAATATATTAGGAAAGGGATTTTTGTCTGCCAATATATGTGGATAAGCTGTTAAATAATGTTGCATTAAGATTCACAAAGCACACAAATGTTGCAACGATTAAACAATGTTTCAAATTGCTTGGAAGTAAAATACTATTACTTTAATTTTCAAGTATATATATTTTCTTTGATCTTACTTTATAAATTTATTAGTTTTTTTTCTTTTTGTTCAGAGCGTATCATCGTGTTCATTTTGCTCATAGCCCTGATGATACCCTGACGAATTTTTTTATATATTAGTCCCGTACTAATCTCGTCAAGGTTGTGCCGCTATAATTTTGTTACCTCTGGCATTATATATGAATGCATGTATAGATTTATATATAACTGTGTGTTTGTATGTATCTTTGTGTTTACACCTCAGACTTAACTTTCATTGCTCAAGACTGCTTTATTATTTTGACACTTTGACTCTTAGAATTATATTTGGCACACTCCAGTACATGCAGACACAGTAACTAAAAGTAACATATTCTAATAATGTTTTTTTTTCTTTCTTTTTTCATCGTTACTAACAATTTTTGTCAAGGTTTTGCTGACTTTGAAACCAACACGCTAAACAGCTTTGAGAACCTGACTTGTATATTATATATATTATATGCATACATATGCATATATATACACATTTCATGTTTATATATATATATATATATATATATATATATATATATATTTACATATAAATTTTATATATACATATTTGAATGCACATATATATAAAGGAAAGTGTCTGTCCATGTATGTCTTATCTTCGAAATGGCTTCATCTAACCTAACTAGTTACAAGTTAACTGAAAATGATGCTGCAGTTCATTACAGTTGCAATAGTCGTCTCTAAGGCTACAATGTTAATTTAATTGTCCTAACATTATAATTTCTTTTAACCGTGAAAACATGGTAGCCCTTATTATAGAACTGCGTCACGCTACTATGAAAGGAAATGCTGTTTCTTCATCGAAATCACTTAGTCTGATCTCTTCTGTCAGTGTTTGGTGTCCTGATCTCTTGTCATTTTTGAAACTATTTTTGTCCAGGGGAAACGTATCGTTAGATTCAGCCAGCCTTATGCTGCCACGGGCTCTTGGGGAAACTTGAAATGTTCTATGTAAAAACATGTGGGGATAACAAGGTCATTGCAACAGAAATCGGGGTCATTGCAACAGAAATCGGGTTGAAAAATCCATTAGTTTCCAGCACTGGTTATCATTTATTTTAAAATTTGTTTTGAATTAATTTTTTTGGGTGGCTTATATTATATCCTCCATGTGTTTTCTGTACAACTTTCAAAAATAAACTGATAATTACAAATGAGATATGTAGAAAATATCATAAATATAAATTAGACATGTTCAAAAATAATTTCATAAGAATGTTCAAAAATGATTTCTTAAGAATTTATGTTGCTCTGTTACTTGATTATGAATTCTTAATTCTTAACATCACTTACTTGTATGTCATCTCCACATTTAAATGCTTAATTAACTTTACTGCTTTTGACATCGTACGTCTGTTTTTCACAATGAAGGACAATTTCGTCGAAAATATGATAAATTCCTTCTCATAAGTTATCCAATAGTGTTGTATCAAGTCAAATATATTTTAAGAACATTCTGCTCCGTTCGTAACTACCTTTCCGCGTGGTAATGTTGTCCGTTCTGTGAGTAAATTAGTGATAATTGACTTCATAGCACCAGGTAACCAGATATTAACATTAATTGCCCATCTTCGGGCTTTCATAATCCCACACATTACTTTTGTGAACATTCACTTTCAACTTTCACATCTATCAGTTATATTCAAAAGTCTCTGCAGTTTCTCTTCAATATTAATAATGGACAAATTGTTGTGTGCAAACAGGAGCAACTCCACATATACCCAGTGCCCATTTTCTTATCCCATTATTACGTAGTATATATATGTGTGTATGTATGTATGTAATATACGCATGGAAAAGAGAGAGAGAGGCTTATTTATTCAACATGCGAAGATTATAAATTTAAATGTGTAATTATATAATGCTTTCTAATAGCGATGTTCAGTTGCATATACATAGTTGTATGTAATTATTCACTGCTGTATGCGAATATTTCTCATGAAACCTCCTATTTGATGGCCAACAGGTATTGTACTCGACGTTAATTTGCATATATATATATATATATATATATATATATATATATATATATATATATATATATATATATATATATATATATATATATATATGTCTGTTTTAAGCCTTGAGGTTATTGTTATCACTTAACTGAGTCACGTTTACAAATTCTTGAGTTATGCGTTATAATTCCGGCAAGCGTTGTACGACGTTACGGAATCCGTCTAGCTATTTGCTATACTATTGTAACTTTCTTTTGATTACTAAATGTACTACATATGTCGGTGAACTGGATCTTAAAGATTTTGTTAATTCTAGAAGAAATCTTCAAGAAGAAAAATATAACGAATGATGGTAGGAAGAGAGAAGAGGTGTTTTACAGGATAGATAGGCGAAGGCATGAAGATTGCAGAATAAGTTCAAAAGATTTGGAAGAGACTCTGAGTGTTTATAGAAGGCATTGTAGAAATGTCTGAAAGGACTGTTGAGCCTGTTCTTCATGTGGTTGCTGATACAGGTGAGTAAAGGATGCACATGTCTCCAGGTGCATCCTTTATTTGGATGCATATAAATGTTTGCTTACCTTTCTCTTTGTTTTACTCTCTTGCTGAGTAACCCTCATTATCCTCGAACTTCGTGCTCCACTCGTTTTTTCTATCTCTTTTCGTGTCTTTAACAGCTGAATTCAGATTGAAAGACTCTGCGAATAATTTCCAGGGCATTAGTCACTTCATACCGCTTTACGGAAGGGTCATGTGCAGCATGTCGAATCCCTTACACGTAACTTGTGCCATTCACTTCTGTCTTCCTTGAATTTTCACGCTTTATTGTCTCTTCCTTTCTAATACCTTACATACAGTCTACCGAGAAGTTTCTGGTTTTACTCTCCTCCTTCTTAATTGCTTACGGAATATACATCCCTTTTACTAAATATCGGCATTCTTTTCTTTCCACAAAACCTGACCTTGTTAACATATTATTTCAGTTATGACAACCATTTCACCTCTTCCATAAATATCCACATTACTTACCCTGTCAGCCATTCTTAGCCACATTTGTTATATAAACAGTTAATCTCAGCATCCTCAGCCTTTTTTTAGTTTTATTCAACATCCACACTTCACTTACGTAAAAGAAGGGTAACTTAACAATGCCTTTCTACATTCCCACTTTGATTCTATAGATACCATAAGTCTCTTACCAGTCACTTGCAAATACCCTGCTACCTTCATAACTTCATACCTTTCGTGTGACGCACTTCTTCCTCATCCTTTCAGCAGCCTTTGAATTTACTCCTAAATTACTATATTAATCAACCATTCCCATTATTCCACCATCCATATTAACTTTATTTGCACCAGTTTTTGGGTTTCCTTTTACTATAGCATCATTACCGTTGTTTACAAATGTTTTTTACGTCCTCCCTCCTGGCGCAAACATTTTCACTTACCGTTTCTTGAAGTGTCTCTTGACTATTCATTTAGTTTATCTGGAACACACATAAGTCCTCACTGAGTTTGCGATGCAATTTCTTATTCCACTAATAGGCAACTACAAACTGTCCTCTCTTTGACCGCTTACATATCTCTAGCAAAAAAGATATTTTAGCTTTAATTAAACAGCCATGGAGACATGACACACCCATGCCAGAGACCTACTTTTACATTAAATCAGCCACCCTCCTGTCCTCAACATGTAACACTTTCTACACTTCAAACATGAAATATTTTTATCTTCCTCAGCAACTTATTTTCTATATCATACATCGTCCTCAACATCCGTAACATTTCTTTTCTGTCAATTTCATCATAGATATTTTCTAGGTTCAGATATTTCTTAATAAGTTTTTTTTTTTCTTAATTTCAAACTTTTAGCATAATCAGTTCAAAGCAGACACCTTTTGGGCCACATATCCAAATCGTTTTCTGAACTATTCTTCTGCTGTCTTACTTTCTCAACGAAAATGCTAGCAAACACCTCCCCTGGTATACGAAGGCATATCTTGTTCCTGTAATTCTTAGTCATCTCTATCACTTTTACTCTTCTACAATGGAAAATTATTCTTGCACCCAATCCTTTGAAACTATTTTCGTATTGTAATCAAGCCATCCATACATAGGTCAGCCACTTGGTCACACTATCAGTATAGTAGCACAGCATCCCATCAACTCCAGGTGAATCGCCAATCTCCTCTTTCTTCAAAATACACTTATTAACCAAGGACTTCGTTCGTTTCAGAAATCCCGTCACTCACATCTTTAATTATGAAATCCTTTAAATGTTCATTAGTTTTCTCTCTGCATCTGTTCTCCCTTAAGTTCTTGACACCTATTACCCTCGATTTTACAATTTTGCCTTCTCTCTCTCTCTCTCTCTCTCTCTCTCTCTCTCTCTCTCTCTCTCTCTCTCTCTCTCTCTCTCTTTAACTATCCGATTCATCCTCTCGCATGCATATTAAAGGTCACCTGTCTTGCAGTTCCAAATCATGTAATCTTTTTAGCTACTAAACTTTTCATTACTCTACCATACAGTATACTGTTCGTTTTCTTTCATCCAACCCTTTTATAGCTGTAATCACCCCTTTCACCTGGGTTTTAAACCTAGCCCATATTCCATTCAAATGCTCCCTTAGTGCTATTCTCGATTTGTTCAATCCTTTTGTACCTGAACAATTAGGAACATGGAAATTTGCCAGAATTTGATGAGATTGCTTGAGATTTTGTCTTCCTTTAATGATTGTGAACTTGAGTGACTGTCAAGGGTGTGTAGGGGATGCCCGGATAAGGAAAATGTTCGAGAAGGATGGGCGAGAGGAACAACTGTTGCTCTGCATCAGGGAATGGTGTGATAGCTTATTGTAAACACCATGGAAGCTGCATGCTATGGTTTTGGCTAAGAAAGTAAGATAAATGATGCAAAAGATTGGTAGATAAAGAATGTTGCTGGGTTAAGCACGAAAGAGGTTGAAAGGATAAAAAGTTATAGAAAAACGGGGGATGTTTTTAATACGAACTGATTAGTGAAGGGTATGTGTATGAAGGGCAGGTGAAATAATGAGAAATGTATAGATATGACGGAGATATAGCAAATGGAGTAGAAGAGGTTGAAAGATAGTTGATGTATTAAGGAAGTCTGGACAAGTGAAGTGGACGAAGGATTTTAAGTTAGTAAATTATTATGATTTGGAGGAAGTCAATGAAGAGGGAGACTGACACAGTTTGGACTAGATTGCTTTAAGAAGAGAAAAGGTACTTTGTGTGCAGGGGACAACAGACTGCTGATTGGCCTTCACTGGAGGGATGTAAAGTGGCTGATGCCACTTCACACACACACACACACACATATATCTTAAAGAACGTGTTGATGTTTGTTCTGGTATTTAAGAGTCAACCAATGATAGATTAAATTTTAAATTACCAATTATGTTTTCTTCAAAATTTGTAAAGTGTCAAGGTATATAACACTGAACTGACTTTGGTAATAGTGTTTAGAGTATGGTTTCCAAATTTCATGATCGTTTTCGATTAACTTTCTCAGCAAAAAAGCGTTGAATTTTCCATCGTGACGAAAGGGAAAACTCATGAAACTGTTTCCCCAAAAAATGTTTTAAATTTAGTAGTTTGACAACTATTTTCCATGATGCTGATTCTCTTGATTTCATGCCTAATTGAGGTTCATTAGGTACTGAATGCTAGTAATTAGTTTCTAAGGAATCATTATGTAATCATTATTTTCAAGTGCCTGAAAGATTACGCACTATATCACATGGATATGAGCAAATAAAACAATAGAAATAGTGTTTGTAAAGATGTAAAGTACAGTACCTTCAGTTAATGGGACTCATTTTAATCATCGAGCTTACATCCCAGAGTTATATAGTGAGTTTATGTATACAGACTCACCTGCAGCACTATTTACAGACACTCGTGCGCATGAGCGTATATAAATAAACAGGAAATCGGGGATATAATTGATGTAATTATCAAAAGGAATATTGATAGAAATATAAAGCGACGGGTTTTATGGAACTTTAGTAACCACGTCAAAATTCAATTCATAATTCTTACTTGAGTAAATACTAGAAAAATGAAGAAAAAGATGTCTCATTGTGAGAAAGAAAACAGTAGAACTATAACCAATTCTCTCTCTCTCTCTCTCTCATTTCCATTTTGCTTGGTGAGACGTTACCACGCACAGTCTGATTAATCAACAGATATCACGCGTTTCGTGAACTGTCGGTGATAAGATTAGTGTGAAAATAGTAGTATAAAGCGTCTACTAAGTTAATTTATCAAGTGAAATACTGTAAATCAGATCAAGATGGCAGTAAGTTCCAACTGTGGGAAAAAATGGCGAAATTTAGCATGTTTAGTAGATTCGCAATACGATGAGGTAGCAGGAAGGGAGCTGGTATTTCTCATCTATGAGATCAACAACAGCCCTAACCAAAAAGATACAAAAGCATCCATAGATATATTAGAAGGATATGATCCTTCAAACTGGAACAAATCAACAGAAAACCTCTTGAAAATAATTGAAGAAGTTCTAAATAAAATCCAAGTGGTCAAGAGACTCATAAAGAAAATGTACATAAATCAACATATTCCGACAAAGAAAGAGAATAAGGTGAACATTGTGAATATCCTAATTGATGCAATAGGAAAAAGAATGCCAAAAGCATGCAAACTGTGTAAGGTGTGGTATAGCATAGTTAATCCACAAAACCTGATCAGAAAATGTTCTGCACGCAACATTCCGATGCATCCTCAATGTGCTGAAGTAATGCAAGATATGAGAAAGGATATCAGAATATTTTGCTAAACATGTCTATCATGGATAGACAGTGTTATTAAATCAAGACTGAATATACAAATAGTTGAGGATGAAGAAGAAGAGGAAGAAGAAGAAGAAGAAGAGGAAAACGGAAGAGAAGTAAACAAAACTGAAATGACAGAAAAAATTAAGGAAAACAAAGAGCAAGATAAAAGTATGGATGCAGAGATACTCATTGATATACATATGAGGCAATCAAGCAGTATACATACGAAGAAATAAATTATGACATGACAACACAAAAGAAAATCCAGAAGAGGCTCTACCCAGATCTGCGCACTGATGGAAAAGAGGAAAAAATAGACAAGAAAGACAAAGTCTGCAACCTTTTGAAAAGAGGGAATTGCAGATTCGGAGAAAGATGTTACTACAAACATCCCAAGGTACGTCACAACTATGAAATCTATGGTAAATGTGCATACCTAGATGGCTACGAGGATGATTGCAGAGATCTACATCCAAAAATATGCAAAAACCTAAAAGAAGGAAAAGGATGTAAGTTTGACAAAAAATGTAAATATATGCACCCTCTAGCCATGAATCAAAACCAAATAAATAATCAATCAAATAATAAAATCCAAAATAAGAAAGAAACAAATAAAGAGAGGAACAAAGAATATCAGGTGAAAGAAAAAAGCAAGCCATCACCGCAATATGGAGTGTCAGCAAAAAATTTCCAAGCATCAGCTCCAAGATATAGCTCAAGAGATAAGAGGATATTGCAAATACGGAGAAAATTGCAGATTCGGGCACAAAACAAATAATTATGATGAAGGAAGATCGAATATTATGGAAAAGTTGGATTTTTTAATGTCAGAAAATCTGGAAATGAAGAAAAGAAAAACATACCAGAACAGGAAAGAGACATGGGAAAACCCTTATTATTACCCATATTAACCCTCTTACGCCGATTGGACGTATTAAACGTCGAGTCAAAATGTCTCCCGTATGCCGATTGGACTATCATACGTCGGCTCAAAAAAGTTTTTTTAAAAATTCGCGGAAAAAATACTTATAGGCCTACCAGCCGAAAACTTTTGTATCACGCTCCTTGGGGGATGCTGGAAGTTCACGGATCAAGGCGTTGTTTTTGTTTACAATCGCTACGCAGCGCGCAAGCGCGAATTTCTTTCTTATCGCACTAAAAAGTATCAGTGACACATCTCGGAAATTATTTCGTCACTTTGACATAATTATTGCACCATTTTAAATTATCCTTTTACATGAATGTATTATATATGAAAATGTGCGCAATTTCATGCACAATACAACTAAAATACTCATGATTGTAGCCTTTATCAGTTTTTGAAATATTTTCATATAAATAACGATAAGTGCAAAAATTTCAACCTTCGGTCAACTTTGACTCTACAGAAATGGTCGAGAAACGCAATTGTAAGCTAAAACTCTTACATTATAGTAATATTCAATCATTTGCCTTCATTTTCAACAAATTGGATGTCTCTAGCACATATTTCGATTTATGGTGAATTTATGAAAAAACTTTTTCCTTACGTTTCGTGCGATAACTCTTCCGATAAATTTTTTCGTTGCGATTGTTCCTAATGTTTGCACCCTTTTAAATTTGCCGTTACATAAAGTTTTTATATGGAAATGTGCGCAATTTCATGCACAATACAACAAAAAACAACCCATGGTTGTAGCTTTTATCAGTTTGAAATATTTTTCATATATAACGTTAAGTGCAAAAATTTCAACTTTCGATCAACTTTGACTCTACCGAAATGGTCGAAAAAAACGCAATTTTAAGCTAAAAATCTTATATTCTAGTAATATTCAATCATTTACCTTCATTTTGCAACGACTTGGAAGTCTCTAGCACAATATTTCGATTTATGGTGAATTTATGAAAAAAAAAACATTACGTTCGCGCGGTAACTTCCGAAAAAATCAGAATTTTTTGTGCGATTGTCGAAATGTTTGCACCATTTAAAATTAGCTGTTACATAAAGTTTTATATATGAAATGTGCGTAATTTCATGTAGAATACAACTAAAAATGATTGAAGGTTGTAGCTTTTCTCTTTTTTTTCGAAATATTTGCATATAAATCACGATAAATAGAAAAAAAACCAGTTCGGTCAAATTTGACTCTACCGAAATAGTTGAAAAACAAAACGCAATTGTAAGCTAAAACTCTTACGGCCTAGTAATATTCTGTCATCTTCATTTTGAAACAAATTTGAAGTCTCTAAAACAATATTGTGATTTATGGTGAATTTTTGAAAAATATATTTACCTTCACTCCGCGCGCCGATTCGCGGCCGCAAGTCCTCCGAAATACGTACATGGCATTATCCTAATATTTGCTCCTTTTCATATTAGCCTTTTTATAGCGTTTCATATATCAAAATGTGTGCAAATTCATGAAGAATACAATAAAAAATATTGAAGGTTGTAGCTTTTTCCATCTTCGAAAATATGTCCATATAAAAAAATATATATTAAAATTTCGACATTCGGTCAAATTTAACTCGTCCGAAATGATCGAAATCTGCATTCTAATCTAAAACTCTTACAGTATCGTAATATTCAATCATTTGTCTTAATTTTGAAACAAAATTGGAAGTCTCTAGAACATTATTTAGAATTACGGTGAATTTTTGAAAATAACATTTTTTTACGTCCGCTCGTTACGAATTCGTACATCATTTTGTGATAATATTTTTCCGGTGTTGCTTTTATTGTTTTACAATGTATTATATATCAAAACAAAATAATTGCAATTTAGTGTACAATACAACGCAAAAAAAAGTAGCTGGTTAGCTTTGACCGTTTTCTGCACAGCGTGATTTGAATACAATTATGTATGAATTTTTTTTTTTTCGCTACCATATATCGCATTATTTACATATGATAATGATATTATTTTTCATTTCTGATGGTTGCATTCTAAACTTCAGGCAATGACAAAAAAAGAAAAGGAGCCAAAAATGAACTCTTAATCTTCAAAAGTACGCGCGCTGTAATTTTTTGAAAAAATTATTTTTTGTCCACTTCCGCGCTCACTCCAAACCAGGCCGGCATACGGGAGACGTTTGATTTTTAGGGCTCCGGCGTAAGAGGGTTAAATGAAGGAGAAAACATGCAAACCATCATAGTGATTGAAGGTGCAGGGTTTAGTTATGAGTAACTCAAAAAGAAAAATAGAGTACTTAGAAGAACTAACCCAAATTGAAAAGAAAATAGATATAATGAATATAATTAGAAGAACTAACCCAAATTGAAAAGAAAATAGATATAATGAATATAAGTGAAACCTGGTATTCCCAAAAGACTGGGAATGACGATCAAATAAAAGGGTTCCAAACTTATAGATCATATAGAAAAAAATAGGAATCAAGGGGGAACTGCAATATATAGGAAAGACAAAAAACAAGGAAAAATATATGAGAAATATAGTAACTCAGAATGTGAACTAATGGCGGTAGAATTTGAATCTGAAAAATTAATGAACATAGTAATATATAGACCCGCTAATACTAAAGAGTTTGACATAATAATAGAAAAATTGGATGATATATGTAGAAATCACAAGGACTAGACTATTCTCCTATCCAGAGACTTTAACTTTCCTTTCGTAGACTGGAAAGAACGAATAGGAGATTGTGGTTGTATTTATATATATAAAAAAGAGAGTAATAGTAGTGCAGAAGATAAGAGGCAATTCGAAAAGCTATTAGATATGCCACTAGAATACAACATTCAACAAATAAATCACCTGCCAACAAGAAAGGAAAATACTTTAGACCTAGTATTTGTGAACGAGGTGAATTATATTAAAGAAATAATAGTTTATAATGCGAGTATTTCAGACCATAATGTCATAGAATTAACAGTCCATTCCAAAGCAAGTGAAAACAGAGATAAGCAAGAAATGAAAAAGTGGGAAGGATATGGAAAATACAACTTCTACAGTAAAAATATAAAATGGTCAGAAATAAATGAAGAATTAAACAAAGATTGGGATAACATTTTCGTAAGTGATGATATAAGGGTAAATACAGAGATATTATATGTAATGAAAGTAAACACTTGGTGACAGATTCCAAGCTTTATTCAACACATTACCAAACTACCACATCTGTAAACAGAAAACAGACATACTATCAATATTCATGCACACATGAACACAAGCACATAAGTTATGACAATCATGCTACAAAACATTAACATTAGAAAACAACATAAAGAAATAGTTTGATATCTAGGACCTACCACAAATAATAATACTACATTCTCCCCTCCTAGAAAATTTCACTGTTAAACTAAACAAATGTATTGGTTTAATCCCATCCGTAGCGATCAGGAGGTCTTGACACACGAGTGGATCTTCTTAGCTCAGTGGGCTCACTGGGCACATGAGAATCACGGCTATCATTAGTTTGTGAACTGTCATGAGTTTGTGCATCCTGCACTTCAGGTGTAACATGAGTTTGTGCATCCTGCACTCCAGGTGTATTTGGGGACTCCATCTCTCTTAACGATTCAACCTGGTGTACAGGAATCATTGCACCCTCAGGACTTGGAGCTAAGTCACGAGTAGACACAGTTGATTCTCTTCCGTCTGGATATTTGACATTTGCATACATTGGGTTTGCATTCATGAGTTGAACCTGATCAGTTAACGGTTCATGTTTGCTAGACCTAACATGTCGTCGCAATAGTACGGGTCCAGGAGTCAAAAGCCATGATGGTAATGTATTTCCAAGACTAGAGCGTCGCTGAAAACCTAAAGAAACGTTCATGAGGGGTTTCATTGGTTGCTGTACATAAGAGCGACCTAACTGAATGCAAAACCTCAGGAAGTACTATCTCCCAGTGTTGAGTCTTCAAGTTACGAGTTTCAAGTATTAAAAGAATAGATTTCCAAATAATACCATTGTATCTCTCAACCTGGCCGTTCCCCATCGGATGATAAGGTGTTGTTTTGCTTGTTGCAACCCCTTTCTGAGAAAGGTACATTTTCAGTTCCTGGGACATGAAAGAAGGACCTTGATCTGATGAATAAAACTAGGCATTCCACAAAGGCTAAAGATAGATTCAAGACATTTGATCACTGTTTTAGAATGCATGTTTGGACAGGGAAACACAAAGGGGAAACGTGAATACTCGTCAATAACCGTAAGAATGTACTTGTTGTTCGTGGTAGAGGGCAGAGGCCCCTTGAAATCAATACTAAGACGTTCCATTGGCTGGGTGGCCTTTATGAGGACTCCTTTTCCTGGATGATGGAATTGCGGTTTTTGTCGTGCACAGATTTTACAGGAAGCACACACTCTTTTCACGTCATCTGTTGAAAAGGGGAGGTTTTTAGATCGCACAAAGTGCAAAAGACGAGTGACCCCAGGATGGCAGAGGTTCTCGTGGATGTCAGTGAGATTTGACATTAAAGAAATAGAAACAACAATAGGCACGAGTCAGGGTGTCCGGTGCAATATTCTGTTTCCCAGGACGATACTGTATGGTATAGCTGTACGATGCCAGCTCCAACCTCCACTCTTGTATCTTGTTATTCTTTATTTTAGTTCTCTTCCTGCTGTCTTAACATGAACATCACGGATCGCTGATCAGTAATCAGAGTAAAATGTCGTCTTGCTAAGAAATGGCTCCACTTGCGAACAGCTTCAATAATAGCAGTAGCCTCCTTTTCCACTGCTGGATAATGCAACTCACTACCCTGGAGCGTTCTTGACATGAAAGCTACCGGCCGTCACCCTGGTTTAAGACTGCTGAAACAGCAACTTCCGAAGCATCACACTCCACAACAAAGGGAAGGCTCTCATCCACAGACCGTAGTGAAACATCCATAAGTTGTTTTTTTAAGGAGTTAAAAAGCAGCTAGTGCTGGCTCACTCAGTGGAAAAGTTTTTGTGTTCACTAAGGGATGAATCATATCAGAAAAACGAGGGATCCATTTGGCATAATATGCAAACAACCCTTGAGCTCTTCGGCAGAGACCCCATATTTGTGGGAGGCGGTGTAATTCTTGAAGGGGACGTAATCTGTCAGGGTCAGGCTTTATCACATTATTACCGACACAATACCCTAGAACATTGATTGTAGGAACAGACACAACCGATTTCACTTCATTTAGGGTGATCTTCCGTTTCTGAACCACATCCAAGAACTTTTGAACGTTTTCATCATGTTCAGCCTGAGTTAATCCACCTACAGTAATATTATCTAGATATGGAAAAGTATCTTTGAGGTTCTCATCTTCAACTAGTTTATCCATAGCTCTTTGGAAAGCAGCTACACCATTCGTGACACCAAATGGAATCCTACAAAACTGAAACAATTTCCCTGCACCCTCAAAAGCAGTGTACTTCCTCTCATCTCTTTAATGCTGATTTGGTGATATGCACTCTTTAAGTCAAATGTGGAGAACACCTTATATTTTGCAAGGTCATGCACCATATCCTCTATCCTTGGGAGGGGGTATGCATCTAGTTCTGTGTATTGGTTAATGGTCTGGGAATAATCAATGCAAAGTCTCTTTTTGTGCCTGCCAAGTGAATCTTTGACTACTACACCTGTGCTCTCCAAGGGGATATACTTGGCTCAATGATACCTTCAGATAGTAAATGTATATCTGGTCTTTTACAAACAGCTGGTCATCCTGGCTATAGCGTCTAGATTTAACTGCAATGGGTTTACACTGTTGAGGCAAGTTTGGAAACAATGACGGTTCATCGATATCAGCTGTTGCTAATACACAGACAGGTTTGGCTCCAGTTATCTTTAAACTTGGTTTATTCCCTCCATATTGAAAAGTTACGCTCTGGTGTTGCTTTTGAATGTCATAACCTAAGATAACATCACAACATAAATCCTTCAGGACCCCGAGCTGGATACAAGGATATCTCTGATCAAGGTGCACTAAGTCTGCTGTAACAAACCCAGGGGAACTAGCATTTAAAGATTTTGATGCCATTGAGACTGCTGTACCTACAGGAACTATTGTCAAATTTAGTTTCTGTGCTACTTCCTCACGTATAAAACTATCTGAACTACAAGAATCAATTAGTGCCTTCAATGAATGGCCATTTACAGTAATGTTTGTAGCTGCATGTGAAAGATTCTTTGGATACGTGGCAGCTATTGTAAGCAAAGTGGGATTATACAATGCAGCAGTAGTACTACCTGAAGCCATTGATTTACAGACTTTTGCAAAATGACCTGTTTTACCACATTTGTTACATTTAACAGTACGTGCAGGACAACTCACTCTACCTGTACTGTGGAGTGCATTACCACAAAAATAGCATTTCCTCTTAGATAAGTAAGCAGCAGCAACAGCTGAATCTCCAGGTGAACTTCTTTCTGCTTCTTCTTTTGTTGGCTGCTGCTGCTGGTCACCTCTGGGCTGTGCCTGCCACTCTGGAACTAAAGCAGCAGTATGAGGAATGGGTGGAGATGCATACGCGTCGGCACTACGCTGGGCAAGATCCAACGTACGAGCTTGACTGTGTGCAGCCTCCAGGTTCAGTGACTTATTTTCTAGTAGGCGCTGACGAATAAATGCTGAGGCAATACCATTGATAAATGCATCACGTACTAGCTCCTGCCCGATATTGCTCAAGCTGTGACTGCCTGGAAGTTACAATCCTTGCTTAGCTTATGTAGCTCCCTCAGAAATTCATCAAGGGATTCTCCTGACTGCTGTCGTCGTGTCGCCAAAACATGCCTAGCAAAACTTCATTCGGCAACTTGACATAAGCACTCTCCAGTTTGGCGATTGCACTCTCAAAAGTACTACAGTCTTCAATGAGTTCATACACACTCGGGGACACACAATTCACTAATGCCCTCAACTTGTCTGGTGCAGCATCTCCACTTTCTTCTATGAAGTTGGTGAATGTTTTATGCCAGTGCTTCCACTCTTTGGCTGCAGTGGGCGAGCTGGGATCTGTGTCCAGTCTGGACGGCTTCAGCAGCTTGGCCATGATAGGTAGTGTGTTGAATAAATTGTAATGAAAGTAAACACTTGGTGACAGATTCCAAGCTTTATTCAACACATTACCAAACTACCACATCTGTAACAGAAAAACAGACAATAACTATCAATATTCATGCACACATGAACACAAGCACATAAGTTATGACAATCATGCTACAAAACATTAACATTAGAAAACAACATAAAGAAATAGTTTGATATCTAGGACCTACCACAAATAATAATACTACATTATATAAAATATTAGAGAAAATAGTGGATAAATATATACCGAAGAGGAAAAGAAAACATCAGTCTTGTTCCAGAAAATAAAAAAGTGGAAAAAAGGTCTTGCAGAAGAAAAAAATGCATGGAAAGTTATAGAAATAAAAAGTAAGATAGAAAATGCAGAACAAAAGATTATACAATCAAAAGAAAATGAAAAACGGGACTTGGAAGAAAAAACCCTAGTAAATATCAAGCAAAACCCCAAACTATTATACTCGTATGCGAAAAAGATGAAGAAAAGAAGAATAGAAATAGGCCCTCTAAGAATTTAAGGGAGATTAACGAATGAAAAAAAGGAAATATGCAACATATTGGCAGAACGATATAAGAGAGAATTCACCCCTAGAATTGATAATGATATAGAAGTAAGGAACAAAAATAGTGAATATTTAGCAGACATAGATATTAATGAAGCTGATATTGTGTAGGCTACTAATGAAATTAAAAATGGAGGTGCTGCAGGGCCTGATGGTGTCCCTGCTATTTTTTTAAAGAAAGTAGTTCATTCTATCGCAAAGCCACTTGCAATATTATTAAGATAAAGTGTAGATACAGGCAAGATTTATGATGAGCACAAATTAGCATATATTACCCCTACTTTCAGAAGTGGATCAAGACTAGAGGCAACTAATTATAAGCCTATGAGTCTAACATCACATATTATGAAAGTGTATGAAAGGGTAATGAAGAAAAATATTATAAAACATTTAATGAAAAATAATTTGTTTAATATAGGTTAACATGGTTTCGCACCCGAAAAAAGTACACAAACCCAACTGTTACAAAAATATGAAAAGCGGAAATGAAACAGACGTGGTATATCTAGACTTTGCAAAAGCTTTTGACAAGGTAGACCATAATATATTAGCGAAGAAAATTAGAAAACATAATATAGTGGATAAAGTAGGAAGATGGTTAAAAGAATTTTTACACAACAGAAAACAGATAGTTATTACAAACGATGAGAAATCGGATGAAGCTAAGTTAATATCCGGTGCGCCACAAGGTACTGTGTTAGCTGCATTGCTGTTTGTTATTATGATTGCAGACATAGGCAGCAATGTTAAGGACTCGGTAGTGAGTAGTTTCGCCGATGACTCAAGAATAAGTAGTGAAATTACTTGTGATGAAGATAGGAACGCATTACAAAGAGACCTTAACAAAGTATATGATTGGGCAGAGGTAAATAGGATGGTATTTAACTCTGATAAATTTGAATCAATAAATTATGGAGACAGAGAAGGAAAGCTATATGCATATAGGGGACCTAATAATGGGACAATCACAAATAAGGAAGCAGTTAAGGACCTTGGTGTGATGATGAATAGGAACATGTTATGCAATGATCAAATAGCAATTCTATCGGCAAAATGTAAAGCAAAAATGGGAATGTTGTTATGGCACTTCAAAACAAGAAAAACTGAACACATGATTATGCTTTATAAAACATATGTTCATAGTCCACTTGAATATTGCAATATGATATGGTACCCATACTATCAAAAGGATATTGCACAAATAGAGATTGTACAAAGGTCCTTTACAGCTAGAATAGAAGAAGTTAAGGACCTTGACTACTGGGAAAGACTACAATCCTTAAAATTATATAGTCTAGAAAGGAGAAGAGAACGCTACATGATAATTCAGGCATGGAAACAGATAGAAGGAATAGCCGAAAACATCAAGGAGCTAAAAATATCAGAAAGAGCAAGCAGAGGTAGATTAATAGTGGCCAAAACTACACCAGGAAAAATAGGAAATCACACAGGACATTAATCCACTACGCACCAGTATCGATAATGCAGCGTCTATTCAATGCGTTGCAAGCTCATCTGAGGAATATATCAGGAGTGAGCGTAGATGTGTTTAAGAATAAGCTCGACAAATATCTAAGCTGCATCCCAGACCATCCAAGATTGGAAGATGCAAAATATACCGGAAGATGTACTAGCAACTGTCTTGTAGACATTAGAGGTGCCTCACACTGAGGGACCTGGGGCAACCCGAACAAGATGTAAGATCTGTAATGTAAGGTCTCTCTCTCTCTCTCTCTCTCTCTCTCTCTCTCTCTCTCTCTCTCTCTCTCTGGTTTTGATATAGCTTGGTAGGTAACCAGCTGGAGTATCCTTTTCCCCAAATGGTTTGCTCCTTAGGGTCACGATTCATTCTAGAGATTAAAATTTTAAATTGATTTTCCCTTAAATCTCAGAAACTGATATTTAAGAGCTTCTGGCATGTAGGATTCAGCGCCGAGCAAAGTATCAAAGTTACTGTTTTAGGTGTTCTCGAACGTTTGTTCATATTTTTCCCATTGGTCTTACTGTGATCCATTTTCCAGTGCCACGGATTTTGATGAATCTTGTAGGTTGATATCATGGAAGCTGATAGTTGTTTTCCAAAACATGTTTTAATTTGACCTTATTCTAGGGATCACGGGCAATGTAAAGGATTTTTTTTATGACTTCGTTAGCAGGTATCCTTGAGGTGGGCTATTATTTCCCCGAGAATTACTTAATTTGACATTTTTGTAGGCCACACGTTGAGATAAAGGTCATCATTTTATTCTAAGAATTTATTGAGGCATAGATATTTGATCCAAAGGCTGGCACTTGAATACTGGCAATCATTTTGACCTTGACCTTTTATTTAAGTAAGAGCCGGTTTAAAATCTAGACAGCTTATTCTTCTCAGCCTCTGACGAAACCTTTCAGTATAGAGTAAAGATTACATTCAAGTTTGATAGCAGTGTTTAATTTCAGTGTTGAATGATATTTGCCTGTCAGAACGGACGCAGTTGAAATCTAGTTCAAAATTGTACTTGCATTTATGGTGGAACGCCTTACGTTAATGACCAAAATTTTGCTCTTGCTTCAAATAGCTCGGAGACATGACTCTCTAGTTCAGTGTATTATTGCCCCTTGGTATGTATATTCACAGTTCATTCTCGCACACTGAATAAATTTTTGTAGGGCTTAAAATAACAAGGGTTGAAAGTCGCACTTAGAACAGCGACCTTGGCTATGGATTAAGCTGAGAAAAATCAGCAGCATCATTTTTCATTACATACTTGACTGAGAAGTTTATACTTTTATGCGTTCGGAATTGACTGAGGGGAATCGGTATAAAAGGACAGAGGTGAAATGAATTGATTCAAGATCTTAATACTTTTTATTCATCATATTTGCAGGTGGAGTTGTTTTTTATTTACCGTATTAAAAGTGGACTCAAGTTGAAGCAGGTTTTGGCGGTCTGCAACTGACCGAGTTAAAATAGGTTTTTCTGAACTATCTCATTGTTTATGTTGAATCAACTCCTTGAGACTCGTAAGTGATGGAGTTTAAGGTTCATTGCTTGCCAAGCATGAAATTGGCTTGAGAGTCATATGCATAATTTAAAATAAGTTCGGTAGCATTGTGATATATATAACTGAATAGGGGATGTTCATCGTTAATGACGCCTTATGAGGGATCTACAGCTTTTGGGGGCTCGTAATTTGAAGGCGCCCAAAGCAAACTAAGTTCGGATCACTATTATTTCGACATCATGGATGATAGAAATGTTATTTTTCAAACCTAAAACGTATAGAATTTGAAAAGAGTAAATTATGTAAGATTTCAATCCGTTTTGCTGAGTGGATAATAAGGGTTGAATCAAGGTGTTTCGGGAAGACATTACAAGAAGCATGTAACTGATTCATGTTCCATTGCATTATGAAAATTATTTTTTGTTACCCACCACCACCACCATCATCATCATCATCATCATCATCGGAAGTAGCAACAGTGGTAGAAGTGAACGTAGAAATAGTAGTGGCAGCCTTAGTGGTGTTGATTTTGTGATAATTATTTTAGGGCTGTGAACAATCGATTTAATTCGGTATAAAGATTTTTGTCGAAGAACAGAGAAAGCCCAGCCAACCTTGAGATACATCGAAGTTGAAGGCATCATCATTCAGACCAGTGTTCAGTCTGTATGTCTTTGCTCTGATTAAACGATGACCTTAACGGATGCAATAGTATAAGTGCATAAACCAACATAAGAGCCACGAGAATTATTTTTGTGAAAAGGACGCCTTTATTGGTTAGCTTAAGGTTTCCCGGACACTGCCAAATCAATGTTAAGGTGATGACAATCATGAATGAAGTTTTTTGGGGCTGTTTTCTCGAGATAAATTTCCTAAAAATGCTTCGTCATTTGAATCGTCATGAAAGCTAGGTAAGATTTAGGCAGGATGATGAAACGAGTTTTATTTGACGAGAGTGGATGGAAAATGGAAGGAGGATGGCTGAAAAATATAAGAGGAGGATCAAGATAAAGTAGGTTTTGGGGGGATATAGATGGTTGGGTGGGGGGGGGGGGACGGGGCGAGGGAAAGGGAAGTCTGGTGGGCGCCACACACTCCATAAAGCAGGGAGGGGAGGCGGAAGACACCCTCCGCCTCACGCCAGCCAAATGGTAATATACGTTGCAGGACCAGACCTATCACAGGGTCCAGTACATTCAGCGCTCCTCTTTCTCATTTCTTTCTTGTCCCTCGTCTTCCACTCTCTTCTCTGGTTGATGGGGAGGCTTCTTCTCCATTTTTGGGGGAGTGGGGTCGAGATTGAAATTCATTGTCATTAAATAATCCCCTCCTTACCATATTTGTAGCAGGCGTTTTTAATTAGATGACAAATCTTTAGCTGAAGAGTTTAGAATTAAATGAGAAAAATAGGGAAAAAATCTTCCAACAGTCACTAGCTGTCACTACTTGCTTTGGGAGCTGGGAATTGTCATCATTGCCTTTCACTGATAGAGAGAGAGAGAGAGAGAGAGAGAGAGAGAGAGAGAGAGAGAGAAACGAAATGTGCAAGCCTGGGAGAGGAGAAGGATGATTAAGGAAAAAGAGCGAGGGAAAAAAGCGGGGAAACGAGTCTATCACCTGTATTTCTCTCGTGGACGACGGAGGTTTTCCTCCCTCGATGGCTGTCCATTGGGCCACCGCGCTGAAATATGAAATCTAATGCCGACGAAAATACTCCCACCTGTCACGATTTACTCGCCATGTGTCACGCTGGGCGAGTCGTAAGTCCTACTTCAGCTTGGAGGATGACCACTCGAGACTTTCTAAATGCTCGCTGAACCTTCGAGGAGAAGGACCTGATCTTCTTATGTAAATACTGATAGATGGCGCATGTATGCCTCGTGCCCCTCTATATGAAGGGAAATTCTCTCTTTACAGTTTCAGAGCTTTCTCGAAAAGATGAAAAAGAAATCCTCTTCTGAAAGCTGGAAAAAATGTATTTTGGAGAGTTAGCGGCATAAAAATCCTACGGAGAAACTCTATTTGATTCCAGAATGTAAGGGAGAAGCATAAAGAAAATATCGGAGGCGAGATATATACCGAGGGACAGAGGCGGAATCTTTATGTTGGCGGTATTCGGAGGATTTACCTTTTTTCTTTTTTCTCCCCAACCGCTGCTCGAGAGAAGTTGGTGAAATGCTCAAATAAGCGGAAGATAAATATGTATTCTATATCACTACCTCTGTTCGATTCACTCGCGAAATAGACGTAAAAGAGAATCATGTTCATGCTACCGGTGGTTGGTTTTTATTTGTATCATCATCATTCGGAATGCCTGATCTGGTGCTTTCGAAGTTTTCCGCTATTTCCAGCTTTGAATTAATTGCCATTCGGGTTCCCTATCAATTTAAAGGTGACGCTGAGCTGATGTTGCCTTCAACAAAGATGGTTCGATTTTTTTCAATGACTACTGATTGTTCCTGTAACAATACCTCAAAATGTGAATGTTGATTTTCAGTTTACTAATTACGTTAACATCTATTTATGCTTTTGGTGTTTTTGTGGTGGTACTTGTTTGGGTTGTCAAAATGTAAAACAGGTATCAGGTAATTGCATAATTCAACAAAATGTTTTTGGAAATTAGTTGTTATAAGAGACGTTGTTAGCCGAACAGTTAATGTCTGTTAGTTCGTCTTAGGAAATAAATTAGATTATCTATAACAGATAAATTTCGAAGACATTGCTACTCAGTTACCTTTCTGCTACATGTCCTAACCACCTTCGATTATATATTGCTTGTTCCTTTCTCCTAGAGGCGTTATTATTTCAGACCCACTTTGTAGGCGGTTTATAAAATACCGATAATCTTACATGGTATTCGTAATTAACATTTAAACTTCTCTTCCGTATGGAAGATAAACTTCGAACATTTATTCAAGGATTTTAACGATGGCTTCTGCTGACGTATTTGTTCTATCCCTTAAGTACTAAAGATATTTCCTGCATTTCCTCCCGCATATTTTCAATTTCTTAATTATGAAGATTTTTGAAAATTAATTTCAGTATCATTGCGTCATGTATATTAATGGTTGTTTAATTTGTAGTGTGTGGTACGGCTGTAGAGCAGTGAACTCATTTTCTTAACCGTGGTTAGCATTTTTCAGCCAATGATGAGATTGCAAGCAAATACTTGACAATGCTGTTTATACTCGAATTATACTCATTTAGTTTGTTAAGAAATGGTTTTCTGATGACTTCAACTTTTGTACAGAAATGAAAATTTATGTCGTTCCTTAATGTCAGTTATATGCTTGGGGGTCCTTGTAGAGGGTCTCTCTCTCTCTCTCTCTCTCTCTCTCTCTCTCTCTCTCTCTCTCTCTCTCTCTCTCTCTCATCTTTACATAATCATAGAGCATAATTAATTTTTCTTTATTGTTAACATGTTTTGTTATTTATATTCATCAGCAGCTATCTGCCATTCTCTCTTCCTCTTTTTACTATCTCTCTCTCTCTCTCCTCTCTCTCTCTCTCTCTCTCTCTCTCTCTCTCTCTCTCTCTCTCTCAGCCAAGTGGGTAGTAGTTAATGTTGCTTTTTCTTAGCAACATTCATTTCAAGGTTCCTCTCGACGTGGAACCTCCTTGACGGTGAGGGGGGCTCTTGGCCCCTGGAATTGGTCCCTGGGTTCGAGACCAAGAGTCTCATATATTACATATTAATTTGCGTTAATGTTTTTAGATTTTTCCACTTTTCGCACAATTTACTGCACTTGATGGTACTGGGTTTATATATGAAGCTCTGTGGGAACTATGGTAGGATCATCAGCTACTCGATAATGTTTCGACCTTAGAGATATCACATTGATAGCTCAAGAGCGGAACTATTCTTCAGGGCTAGGCCATGGATTCCAGTGGTGGTTTGTTTTTTTGGGGAGAGAACTCGGCATTCTGTCCAGTGATTTCTGGCGCTCCTGCCACTTCGGTGGATGTGCTGGTTGTTTGGGGTGCTCCTGCCTCTTCAGAGGCCATGCCAGACATGCCTGGCACTCCTGCCTCTCTGGAAGCTGCTCCAGTTATACCTGGTGTGTCGGTCTCTTTGGAAGCTGTGCCAGCTGTAGCTGCCTTCTTGGGGCAGGCTGTATTATCAATATCTGGTCCTTTGTGTCTTCCTGGAGCCTGCATCAGATGTGAATTATGCTCTTGATGCTTCAGAGGGTGCACAAATTGTATGGGGTATTTCCGTTCTACCTCTCCTCTGGCAATGCCAACTTTGTCTGGTCTGGTGCATATTTCCTTGATACAGATGACGTCAAAGGTTCCCAACACTCACAATGCTGGGGAGGCCGTGCCATCTGCAGCAGGTACCTCCTACATCAGAATCACATAGGCATCAGCCATGAAACAGTCTGTCTCTTTGCGAAGAAAAAAAACAGGAGCAATGCAGTAAGTGATTAAGGGCTCAAGTTTAGTGGCCTCAAAATCTAAATAGAAGTCATTCATATTCTCCATTGGAACTGTCAGGGATTAAAATCGAAATGTGAAGAACTAAAGCTTCTCATATCAGAAGTGCTTCCTGTATGTATAGCTTTGTAGGAGACTATGAGTGGTAGGAATTGGTGTCAGAGCCCAAGAAAGTATACAACATATCATTCCCTTTATAACATAAAAAGAGGTGGTCATGGGCTGTAGTTTATATATATATATATATATATATATATATATATATATATATATATATATATATATATATATATATATATATATATATATATATGCGCGCGCGCGCACACACACAAATATATATATATATATATATATATATATATATATATATATATATCTATATATATATATATATATATATAGCTACACCTGGCAAATGTCTCACAGTCAAGAGGACAATACAGGTCCTCGCAGAATGGATGGTTTTCACCTAACATCGAGAACCTATGAATGAGTCTTGTATGTGTTGTCCCCTTGACTGTGTGGAATTTTTGCTGGTCAGATGTCCCATTCTTGGGGATTCAAGACGTAGGTTACTGTCTTGGACGCAACGGAGATGGACACTGTATGCTTACTGCAATTCTCAGGGAAGATTGTAAAACAAAGTAGTTATGTGTTTTTTTAAGGAGGCAGGCCTCCTCAAATTTTTTAAATATATATACATATGCAGTATGCGAGTATGTACATATAGTATATATGAACACATATGAATATATATATATATATATATATATATATATATATATATATATATATATATATATACACACACATACCGTATATCTTTTTCCCCAACGTTATTCCTACTTGAAGGGGTCGGTTGCCTGATGTTTCTTCTCCACTGCCTTCTATCAAAGGTATCCTCCACCAAATCTCTTCTCTCCACAATCCACCTAAGCATTCTTATCTCTTTTTCTCTCAAGCTTTACTTCCTCTTTTCTTCGTAGAGTCCATGTTTCCGATTCATTCATTAACTCTGGTCTTCTCACTGTGCTGTAGATCTCCTGCACACACAAGAAATCTACCCTCCTCATTTCTATCACATCTACTCTCTCCTTTAATCTTCATGTTAAAGGACCAACATTCCAAGTACCTACTCATATATTTCACTCTTTCACTACTTTCTTTGGCTAGTCGTGAACCCTGCAGTACCCCTCGCCCATTTATCATGTCAGTAGGGGGATTATTCCTTAAAACATCAAGCATGGGTTATTGTTTGGCAAAGGTGGTTTGTACGATCTCTTGCCCTTGCCTTCATCAACAACAGTAATTGGCAGTGAACCTAACCTTTTACTAAAAAGTAAGGCTGTAAGGCAGCAGCTGTCATTTTAGTTGCCTTTTGCGACTCAGGACTACGGGTGGTACATATATATAGGATATAGGATATATATATTAATATATATATATATATTATATATATATATATATATATATATATATATTATATATATATAAATATATATAATAATATATATATATATCTATATATATTATATATATATATATTATATATTTATATATATAACATATATTATATATACATACATATATTATATCATATAATATATATATATATATATGTATAGTATAGTCCTATATATATATATATATATATATATATATATATATATATATATAGTATATACATACATCAATATATATTATATATATATATATATAAAAGATATATATATATATACACGAGCTACAAATTCCTTGAATATTAATTCACTTACCTCGGAATCAATATACTTTCATATATGCTTAACCGAAGGGGAATTTTATAATAGAATTGTCGGCCCCCTGGATTTGTATGGTGTCCTAGGTTCGCGCCTGGGCGCCGACAATTCTATTATCGCCTAATAAAATTCCCCTTCGGTGAAGCATATATGAAAATATATTAATTCCGAGGTAGAGTGAATTAGATATTAAAGGACATTTGTAGCTCGATGTATGTATATGAATCACGGTATGTGATATGACTTATATATATATATATATATATATATATATATATATATATATATATATATATATATATATATATATATGACTGGTAAAATGTTCTGTAACAACAGAATTCCATCTAATAAAAGGAGCCCATAAAAAAACAAAATGTAGAGAGAAAAGTACTATATTTCAGAGACTGCTGTCTCTCTCTTCAGGTATATGAATGAGAAAAGTTTACAGAAAAGGTGGTATTTATACCAAGAGATCTGTCCACAAGTAAGCCAATTTAGGTCACCCCCGCTGATAATCTTCCTTTAATCTTCTTAAGTGTTGGTTGAATGAACACATCGTCGACGACATCTGAGATCCACGCCCCTTTTGAGATGTTCATTACCTGCTTCTCTTTTATTGAGGCCGATTCCATCATTTGACTCTTGTACCGGCAGTTGCTGCTATAAATTACACGTGACATATTCCAGTTTATTCTATGGTTATGTTCATTTATATGGTTGAAAATAGCTGAGTTCTGTTGTCCATACCTAACTGACCGTTTGTGTTGTATTAATCTCTGGGGAAGTGATTTACCTGTAAATCTGATGTAAGATTGGTCACAGTCCTGGCATGGGATCTCATATACCCAAGAGTCTTTGGGAGATGTCTTTTGTTGGACGTTAATCAGGGATTTGGCTAAGGTATTTGGGTAGGTAAATGCAAAAGGGTTGGATTTCCCAAGGGTGTGGGTTATTCTCTTAATCGTCTCCAGGTGAGGAATTTTTATTTTATTGTTGGGTGTGTCTCTGGTCTTGTCTTTAGGGGGTCGGTAGAAAATTACGTTTGCTTTTTGAATTGCTTTCTCAATTATATGGTCAGGATACTTTAAAGATGAAAGTTGCTTGCGAATTAATTCAAATTCTTTTTCCAGGAAATCTGGGGAACAAATTCGTAAGGCTCTTAAGAATAGGTTGCTAGCTACACCTATCTTGATAGTAAGATAGTAATGTCGTGATAGCTAAAGTAGTGAATATATGAAAGTGAGAACGTTGGTTTTCTGTATATGGTAAATTTGTATTCTGTCGTGTCTCTGATTATTAAAACATCAAGAAAAGGAATTTTGTTGTCTGTTTCCCATTCAACTTTAAATTTGATGCTGGGCACTAATGCGTTTAATTTTGAGAGGAATTCATTAAAATTACCCCACTTATTATCCCAAAATGTTAGGATGTCATCCAAGTATCTCATCCACAGCATGTTTTTGGGTTTTATTGCATTTATTACTGTAGTTTCAAAGTATTCCATGTACAGATTGGCTAAAACAGAACTTAAAGGACTACCCATACTACACCCGAATTTTTGCTTGTAGAATGATTCCCCGAAGGAAAATACGTTATTAGATGCACATAATTCAACTAACTTTATTATTTTGTCGAGCGCCAATGGGAAATGATCTGAATAGGGGGATAATTTTTCCCTTAAAAACTGAAGAACGTCCTATTCTTAAGAGCCTTACGAATTTGTTCCCCAGATTTCCTGGAAAAAGAATTTGAATTAATTCGCAAGCAACTTTCATCTTTAAAGTATCCTGACCATATAATTGAGAAAGCAATTCAAAAAGCAAACGTAATTTTCTACCGACCCCCTAAAGACAAGACCAGAGACACACCCAACAATAAAATAAAAATTCCTCACCTGGAGACGATTAAGAGAATAACCCACACCCTTGGGAAATCCAACCCTTTTGCATTTACCTACCCAAATACCTTAGCCAAATCCCTGATTAACGTCCAACAAAAGACATCTCCCAAAGACTCTTGGGTATATGAGATCCCATGCCAGGACTGTGACCAATCTTACATCAGATTTACAGGTAAATCACTTCCCCAGAGATTAATACAACACAAACGGTCAGTTAGGTATGGACAACAGAACTCAGCTATTTTCAACCATATAAATGAACATAACCATAGAATAAACTGGAATATGTCACGTGTAATTTATAGCAGCAACTGCCGGTACAAGAGTCAAATGATGGAATCGGCCTCAATAAAAGAGAAGCAGGTAATGAACATCTCAAAAGGGGCGTGGATCTCAGATGTCGTCGACGATGTGTTCATTCAACCAACACTTAAGAAGATTAAAGGAAGATTATCAGCGGGGGTGACCTAAATTGGCTTACTTGTGGACAGATCTCTTGGTATAAATACCACCTTTTCTGTAAACTTTTCTCATTCATATACCTGAAGAGAGAGACAGCAGTCTCTGAAATATAGTACTTTTCTCTCTACATTTTGGTGTTTTTATGGGCTCCTTTTATTAGATATATATATATATATATATATATATATATATATATATATATATATATATATATATTATATATACAGCTTAGTGCCAGGAGTCAATCCATATTAATAACCATCAATGAAGGGAAGAGGACACACACAGATGTACATGCTGTCTTTATTGCGACGTTTCGTAATTATCAAGTTAATTACATCATCAGGCTGTTAAAATGAAAAATAAATTTCCTAGTAAAATTGTAAAAACAAAACTAAAAATTAAAAATTCAGAAATGCAAAAGCTAAAAAAGTTATTCTTACAAGTGTACAAAATATACACATTAAAATTAAGGAAGTTAAATTATTTAAAAGGACATACATTAAAATGAAAGATAAATGAACATAAAATAAGCAAAAATTGGCAAAAGATTGAAAGCAGCAGTGAACAGTTACAGAACAAAGAAGTTAAGGACCGACCTAGAGGAGTGACAGCGTTAAACTAAACGTAAACATAAAAACATAAATAAACAACACAAGTCAAGACAAATACAGAGGGGAGGAAGACGTATGGGTGTTCAACGACGGAACAAGTTGTTTAATAAAAAGCGATTCTAGAATAACAAGGTCGTGCGGGTTGGTGGTATGGCCTAAAATACAGAAGTCTTTACTATCGATATATGTTTTACATATTTTGGAGTGATTTCTAATATTGGAGTGTTCCCTCTTTACCTCGAAGGAGCGATTATCGCCTTATATGTCCTCTGGTGTTATTTATAAATATACTTGCCCTGAATGTCAAACAGGGACCTATGTGGGATCCACCAGCAGACTCCTTAAGGTGCGTATCGATTCTCATCGTGGCATAAGCTTCCGTACTGGCAGCAGGATTGCAAACCCAGAACACTCCAATATTAGAAATCACTCCAAAATATGTAAAACATATATCGATAGTAAAGACTTCTGTATTTTAGGCCATACCACCAACCCGCACGACCTTGTTATTCTAGAATCGCTTTTTATTAAACAACTTGTTCCGTCGTTGAACACCCATACGTCTTCCTCCCCTCTGTATTTGTCTTGACTTGTGTTGTTTATTTATGTTTTTATGTTTACGTTTAGTTTAACGCTGTCACTCCTCTAGGTCGGTCCTTAACTTCTTTGTTCTGTAACTGTTCACTGCTGCTTTCAATCTTTTGCCAATTTTTGCTTATTTTATGTTCATTTATCTTTCATTTTAATGTATGTCCTTTTAAATAATTTAACTTCCTTAATTTTAATGTGTATATTTTGTACACTTGTAAGAATAACTTTTTTAGCTTTTGCATTTCTGAATTTTTAATTTTTAGTTTTGTTTTTACAATTTTACTAGGAAATTTATTTTTCATTTTAACAGCCTGATGATGTAATTAACTTGATAATTACGAAACGTCGCAATAAAGACAGCATGTACATCTCTGTGTGTCCTCTTCCCTTCATTGATGGTTATGTATATATATATATATATATATATATTCTATATATATATGTATATGTATTATGTATAAATAATTGTTAGTTCTATAAGCAAATTGTTGAGGTTACCTGGCATGATTTTCATAGAATTTAAAATGCCTTTCATTGTGATACAAATGCTGGTTAAGGACTTAAAGGGGCTCTGCAATCTGCATCATCCCCAAACCAGCAAACATTGATGTTGAAGATCTAGAGGCATCTCACCAGCACCTACAAGTATGCTTTCAGTTGGGTATTACTTAAATACTCATGTAGCCAATCGTACTCCTCCATGATGAATTAAATTAAGCATTTCAAGACTATTAGACTTTGCTGAGTTGTTCACGTCACACCCCAAAATCAGTTTTGAAAAGACCAAGGATTTGTATAGTCTGAAGTGGGGACAGAACTTTCAGAACATGCTTTCAAACATTTTGTTTTAATACTCGTACTTTTCCGATGTGAAATCCAAGTCAGTTTGCTATCAAATATGAACCCAACAAACCTTTTTTTCGGCAATACATCGAATTCTGTCATTTACGAAGAGATCTTGATCAGGACAGAATCCTCTTATACGGAAAAAGTGCATGGTTACCGTTTTACCAGCTGAAAACCTAAGGCCATTCATATCAATCCACCTAACTACTTATATTATATGCAGAGCTGAAGGCAGCGTTCAGCCAGTGCCATCCTTGTTGTTGCTGAAGATATTGACAAGGTGTAAATTTGCCCGCTTATTTTTTTTTAACTCACTTCAAACTAGTCAGAGGTGGTTTTGAATTTGATGTTATAAAAATTGTTCAAGATTCTTTTCATGCCATTTCAATTTCTGTGTAAATTAGCCCTTTCCTTTTGAAATTCAACAAGGTAATACTTACATGTTTATCAGCAATACCTGGCGAATGCTTACCTCATAGATGTGTAAGTTTCCTGGTATGTATGAGTCCACCAGGGAACTGGTTTGTGGATAAATATGCTTGAAGTTTAGGTAGTGACTGAAAAAGTGAAGAACATCATCTACTGTGGGAAAGTCATCAGCTGAGTTAACTATTGAGCTGGAATGTTGCCCAATCATCTTTACCAATGCTCCTTTTAGATAACTTGGAAGATGCAGGATTTAAAGATATATTCATTGCCATTGGAAAATGGTCGCTGGAAAATCTATCATATATCACTCTCTAGTGAAAGTCAATAAAGCAGTCATCATGCATATAAATAAATCAGTTGCTGACAGTGTGCCAGTCTGAACATGGAAATGTATCGACTCCCTCGTGTGTAGGATTCCTGCGTTTTCACTTTCTGTGATTGAATAAAGGCAATTTCCTCTTTTGATTTGCAATATCACCCTCAAATAGTGTGTGTATCATTCATATCTCCCAGAATAACAAGGGACGTGGTAGCCGTTGAATAATGTTTCTAAAGTCGTCAGTGGGAAAAACTTCACTAGGTGGTAGTAGATAGAGTATACTTTATATTTAATTTGCAAGTAGATCTGCGCAGACATCGCTTTCCCTGTAGACTGGCTATAAATAGGATTTTGTAGGGTGCCAGTACGAATATATAAAACTACACCCCCATGACTTTCAATATTTTTCTTATAAGGGGGAATGATAGAATGTATACTCTCATGGGCAAAGACATGTAATCATTAACACTCAAAGTCTCCTGCAAAGCTTTACATATAGGAGAGACTTCTAATGTGAAAAAAACTTTTGTTCTTCACATTAAGGTCTTAATCTCTGACAGTTCCTCGGGAGAAAATTATTGAATTTTATTTAGATTTTAAGGTTGATGACGATTCGGTTTCCATGAGGGAGGTGCCTGCCACACAATTGGTGTAGCTTCCCAAGTATCAGGGGCGGAATTCAGAGCTGGTGCAGGCTTCAGAGAGGGGTAAACACCAGATACAAATGATGCTGGCTCCAAAGAGGCAGGAGTGCTAGTCAGAGTTGGTTCACCCTCCACAGAGGCGGACACCAGATACAACTGGTGCATCCTCCAGAGTATTAGGAGTGCCTGGCAATTCTGGTACAGTCTCTGGAGAGGCAAAAACTCCAGAAACAACTGGTGTAGCCTCTGAGGTTCGCCACTGATATTCCCTTTAAATTAGGGTGGGAAGCATTTTTGGTAGCCTTTAAATTTCTTTTTCGGTTTGCTGCAATAATGTAAAGTGATAATCCTGCTCTAACAAACACGCTTAATATTTTTGTTTAGTGTCTGCAAAATGAAGCATTCAGTTACCTTTAATGTGTGTATTTCTTTTTCCATGTTATACATCATAGTTTTGTGTCGCGGATGGATGAATGTCTACAGTGTATACATTTTAATTCTCTGTAGCATCACAGGCCTTATGCCTTATGCCTTCATCCTACAAGAACTTAGAATATGGCCATATTCTTGACAACAAAGACATATTGTTCTTGGGATATACTGTTTAACCAGAAAAGCTTTCATTACATTAGGTAAGTGGTTGGAATTGAATGTAATAATTAAATTAGGGAGCAGGACTAAGGCTCCATTATCTCCATTTTTCAAATGTAATTACACCTTGATCTTCCAATTCTTCAGTAAGTTTCTCTTCGGATACCTCATCAGTTGGGGTGTTAATATCATTCCCTTTGAGTAATTCCAAAAAGCATGTACTTAGCAGTCTACTTTTAACTCCTCCATGATACGATAATGCTTTTAATTTTTCACTTTCTTCTGATGAGGATTCTATTATCAGTTTTCCCTGATCGTTTTGTGCCAGCAAAGAATGATGGTGTTTTGGAATGAGATCCTAGAATAAGACTTTGAAGAAATTTCATAGTGTGTGGATGGGTTGCTTCAAACATGAATACCATGTTGGTATTCATGTTTGATTGCTGTAATATCAAATCTTGCATAAATAAGGATGAATAAAATAGTTTGGCCGGTGGCAAGGAGCTAGACTTGGAATTGCAAAGAGTTGAGTAAAGTTTAGTTGTCAAAGAATTCATTTTTGCTAAAGTTGTTTATGAAGAAAATAGGATGGCATCCAACTTCCTTGTTCCTTTGATCTGAGCTGAGAAGTCAGATATTGGTCGTGAAAACTGTTTCAGTGCTTTCTAAGACACTAGCCACTGTCTTAATATATAAATTTAAGCTAAGAAGGTTACATGTTCTGAAAGTATGTATGCATGTAGGCCCACTCTCATAATTGTTAAAATGCTTCCATAGGTCTATATATTAATTTACAAGTTGTCTTTTATGCTCTCTCTCTCTCTCTCTCTCTCTCTCTCTCTCTCTCTATCTCTCTCTCCTCGATCTCTCTCGCTCAGTGCAATGGTGTTATATATATATTATATCTATATATATATATAATATATATATATATTATATATATATATAGATATATATATAATTATATATGGTACATGATTTTATATTTCAGCACAATTGCAGTTATACAGTTTTGTGTAGCACCATAATTGATTTTTCTGGTTTTCTAGTGTTCACTATATAATTCTTTTTTCGTTGCTTCTCCATTCGTCTCTGTAGCATTGCAGGGATAATTTTCCGTCATCGCCAGATAGATAACAAACAGGCGGGTTAATTAACTTTACGACGGTCCATCGTATCTGGCCTAATTCTTCTTTATGGAACGGACTTATATCTAGAGTGGATGTGAAAGTTGGCATTTCTGTATTCCATCGAGACAAGTATATTTTGGAGTTCGAGTACGACAAGGATATCTTATATAGGAAAGTGAAGGCGTTGTTGAAAGAATTGGCTTCATGTAGGAAGAATTTCGGCTATCTTGAACACGAAAAATAACGTAAATATGGCTTATAACAGATTTAAAACTATTTTTCAGGCTTGTTAGCATTTTAGTGACGGTTGCTATACGAAGAAAACTGAAATTTCCCTATTTGAAAATGATTTTGGTAAAAGTGGGTGCAAGTCACAATGTATTTCATCTTTTTGATAGACATTTGAATACTTATCCTCTTTCACAATGGGAATTGCAAGTTAAGTTCTTAAAGAATTTCTCCTGTCTTATTTAAGACTCCGCCAACTGCTCCTCTTAAGAAATGAGTTGCAAGGAAACATTTATTGCACTTGCAGAAATTCTGAAACCGTGAACAATTTGTCAATAAGTACAATCAATCGCAACACTGAGTCGGTAATCACTTTGTAAACATTTAATGCATTTTCTTTTTAATATTTCACTTCGAGTAAGAACCGATGCAAGAACCAAATACTTCGAAGAATTTCCTTTTAACCTTTCTCAGCACCATTAACTGATAAGCTCAGGTTTGATCCTCTGCTTTTCCTTTTTTTGGACTCCGTAGATGGGTTAGGGCCTACTGTGTACCTCACGTGGTTCACTCTAGGCATCACTTATGGGTCTTTTCAGCGTCCCTTCGGCTCCTAACTGCAACTCCTTTCATTCTTTTCACTGTAACTTCATTAAAACCCTAATTAGTGGTAGCAATTGTGGCCTTTTCAACCGTCCAATAATATTTGGACCTAAGAATTATAGCTAAATATGCTAGTTGTATTGGTAACTTAAGGGCAGGACTTTTCCTTAGAACAAGACTTTGGATTCCAGGGGTTATTTAGTTTTGGTAATGGGACTCTAGGCATTCTGTCCTGTTCCCCATCAAGATGATGAGGGCGGAGATGATTGTATCTGTGTAATGCTCTCAGTCCCATCAAGCATGCATCCTTATACCTGAGCTACTCTAGTAATGTTGGTGTCATCCCCTTACAATTTATCCTTGGACATTGCTACTTTACAACATTGATCTTGATAACTAGAGGCTGTCAAGGAGTAAATTTGCCTGTCTCATATTCCTTTCTTGCCTTTTTAATTTCCATGCGGAAATGAGCTCTTCACAACATCTTTGTACATGCTAACAATGTCACAGTTAGGATCTTCCAGATTAAATATCAAATACTTATCTTAAGAAAACGTTTCAAATGCCCATAGCCCCTTTTTACATTGACTTCTGGTGAATTTCCTTGTGCTCCATACTGGAGCATAGGGTTCCAGTGTAATTACACTGCAATAGGGCCATCGACATTGGAAACATTTTAAGATCATTATTTGTTATTTAATCTGGAAGATCCTAATCGTAACATTTTCAATGTGTACAGTGACGTGGTGAAAAGCTCATTTCCGCATAGAAATTAAAAAGGCAAGAAAGGAATCTTGGACAGTTTTCATATCTTCACAAATTTCAAAACACCTTTAGTTTGGAAGAGTTAGAAAGAAATCAGCCAAACTTACTCCTTGACAGCCTCTGGTTATCATGATCAGTGTTGTAAAGTACATATCCGAGGTTAGTGTCAAATAAAATTGCTATTAATTCTGCTCATGTTGCAAAGTAAAATAATGACAGACCCTATTCTGCTCTTAGAAGGCTAGTGGAACAGTTAGACATTAGTGATAATACATCAAGAAATGAACACTACAAGGTACCATTTACTGTGAGGGAATTTGAATCAGTCTTAAGAAGTAAGTGTAGCGAATTAGCTTCAGGACTGGATGATATAAGAAGATATCCAATGATTAAACATGTCCCCGAAAATACCAGATTTTTCATATGAAGCCTTATTAACAGAATTTTTCGAAAACATGCCTACTCAAAGCTATGGTAGATGTTTAGATTGCTGCCATTTGTGAAACCATGGAAAGAACCATTCAAAACAGAATTATCGTCCCATTACAGACATC
>NC_061108.1:75749109-75909109 GCF_015104395.2 Macrobrachium nipponense
ATTACCGAACAAGTTGATTGTAATAATAGTGCACGGAGTATGCATAAAATAGTTACAACAGAATGAGCTAACGTTTTTTAATAATACCAATGAAAATGACATAAGGAAAGAAACTCAAGGGACAAAGAACTGTGGATAATGAGGCGAAAATAATAAAATGAGTACTATAAAACACAAAAAATGGACATTCATGGGACAAAGAACTGTTGTGTGTCCTTTTCATTGATAATACTATTCATTAACGCTAGCTTATTCTGTTATTACTATTTTATATGCATACTTCGTGTATTATTAATACAATACACTTGTTTATAAGATCGCGAATGACGAAATTTATGTCATTTCTAAACCATGGTATCAATGACTTCGATTATAACCGTTCAATCTTCCTTTTTTATCTGGTTGATTTCGTACTGACTGTCTGTTGTATCTGCATAATGTATTTACATATGGCTCGTATTATTTTTATTATTATTTAGCTGCAGTTAAGTATATAAGCATTGTAATTAAAATGAGAATTAGTATCTTTGTATAAATTGGTATAAATATGAAGGTAGTAATTCCAGATGAAAAAAAAAAAATAAAAAAAACTTCATCCATAAAGCAAGCTGAATTTCAGCTGTCTGTCTAAGGATACATTAGTCTTGTGCTTCTTTTTTTTTTTTATCCTAAATGAATCTATCCCGTCTTGTTCTGAAATAAGATCAAACAAGCAGCTTAGACGATATGATGGCAAGTCCAACACTTCTTGAACTTCTGCTTAGAAAATCTGATAAATTGCTCTTTGCTTCACCTTTTATCTTGTTTATATATATATATATATATATATATATATATTGTGTATTTTTTTAATTGTGTGAATTAAGGCGTGAAATGTCGTCCACATCCGTGCTTTGAAGGAATGAGACAATTAATGTCTTGTTAGTTTATGAGCACCCTATGGGTTTCCAGGTTAAGACGTTTAAATGATTGCCAAACCGATGATAAAACTGGTTTAGAGAATTGTGAATTACAAATAATGTGCTTGTCCTTGCTCATTATTAATATTTCCAAGTTGGTACATGGAACTGTTTCTTAGATTTCTTTAAAGAACTATTTTTTTGTAAGTCATATATAAAACTTCCTGCCCTTCAAAGCCCTCCTCTCATATACGCATGTATGACGCCTGTCGGGGTACCAAGCAATATGCGGATTTATGGGGGGAAATAACTAGATAAATAGTGTGTTTATCCCGAAAGCAGGCGCTCCTTTTGGGAGAGAAGGAAAAAATCCCCCTTTTTATGTTTCTCTCGGCTACCGCGAGCGTCAGGGTGTCTGGTCGGGGCGTCTGGACGATATGGATGATAGTAATATCATTTATATATCATCATGATCTCCACAGACCCTACCACTGGTGCGTATCGGAAGGCCCACGCCCCTCCCAGCTTGTACTCGTTCCTCTCTCTCTCTCTCTCTCTCTCTCTCTCTCTCTCTCTCTCTCTCTCTCTCTCATCTCAAGCGTTGACCACCAACACCACTTGGCGAGGATGGCTCTTTTACTAGATTATTTTTCGTTGCAGACTACTGCTCTGCCTCGTCCTTTCCCTCTCTGGCCCCGTGGACTCACTCGCTCCTTTGGGTGTTGTTGTTGCTGCTTTGTTTTTTAGCATTTCCCCTCTATTTTATTTTATTCTTCCAGTCTTTTTTGTGTATTTCCTCTCTATTCTCCTCTCTCATCCAGCTCATTCCCTGAATAAGCCCTTTCTCGTTTATTCCGTAAGGACTTCGAACCCTTCGTGCGTTGCCTCAAACAATTGCCATCTTCTGGGTGCTTTCTCCAATCACACGCCATATTTCTTCATTAACATGGTTCGCTCCCTCTCAGCCCCCGAGCCAATTGTTTTTGCCGCTGCAGTCTCATCTCTTTTAGGTAATCTCAACAGCAGAGGCTTTTTCATTACATCCTACATTCGTGGGCAACTACCCTCATCGCGCCTTCCTATATTTACAGGCTATTCATTCACAGCAATTTTACCATCGTGTCTGTCAGGTAAATATCCGTCCTAGAGGGTAACTGTGTAATACAGGTTTACATTTATTTTTCGCTTCCAGATAAACTCCATTTATTGACCAAATTTAATCTACCGCGCTTAACCACTTCTTTTGGAGGTTACTGTTTTGTTGTTAAGTGTCATTCATTCAGTTCAGTTTTCTGCTTGTATACGGTGAAATAGTCGCTCATTTGTATTCATCATAGTTAAATAGGTAACTTATCAGTGTCATTTATATTATGTTAAATATATATTATATATATATATATATATATATATATATATATATATATATATATATATATATATATATATATATACACACACACACACACACATGTGTCTAGACATAATATATGTACACCATACATACAGATAGATAAACGTATACAGTTACATTTGTAATATATGTATTTATATGCGTGTCTGTGTGTGTGTGTATAATTTTAATATTAACACATTTTGTACAGATGATTCTCCTCTTCGAAGAATCATTATCAGTGTAGAAGAGTTCGTTAACAATTACTGCTTCGTACACTTATGCAGAAGGCTATTTAGGAGGGTTTCGGACAACCCTCCCACCCCCCACACAAAGTGCCATTCGCCTCTGTTTTGCACACATATCTTTCCAATACCACTTTCACGATATGTATCCAGACCTTCGTAGGTGTTCCTTTCCTTCTACCTGCTAATACTCCCGAAATCCAGGCTTGTTTCACCAAATATCATCTTCCATTCAGACTTCTGTCGTAACTGCTTCGTAACAGACACTACAGACACAGACTGTCTCTCTTGACCAATCATAAACTCTTCTTCCTTTTATCATTTCATCTGTTATAACTTTACTTTCTTCATCAGTATCCTACCATATGCTTTTTTATGAGTACTCAGCAACATTATTCCCTTATAATAATTGTTACAGTCCCCTGTGTCACCTTTGTCTTTACAAACCTTTCCCTTGTGCCAACGTACCTTATGCACCCTAGGCAACCATTCAGACTATCACCACTGTACCATAGCCTTTCATTCTTAGAGAATCCCACTTTTAAGCTCATGAACTTCTACTCTTTCTGTTCTTCAACCTTCCCATTCCTGCGTCAATCAGCTTGTACTTTTATCTCCTATATTACACAAATTTAAAATACTTACTCCATCAACCCAAGATTACATCCAATTCAGATAGCATCTCTATCTATCTGTGTATATATAATATATATATATATATATATATATATATATATATATATATTATATATATATATTATATGTGTGTGTGTGTGTATATATATACATATATATATATGTATATATATATATATATATATCTATATAATATATATATATATATATATATATATGATATATATATATGTTATATAATGGTTTTATATATATATATATATATATATATATATATATATATATATATATATATATATAGATTGTGTATTTATGAGTGTGCGTGTCCACTCTCAAGAACATGTGTAAATTTTATATCTTTACAGTGCACATTATCGTGCATGTGTGAAGTTACTAAATATAGTATTCACTGTTTGAAAATCCTGTGTCAACGCTAAATATTTGAAGGAGATTTTACTGGACTTTGTGCAAACTACTGCTTATCACCTTTCCTAGGTGGAACTCATCCTCCTGGAAATTCAATCTGATTCCTGTTTTACTGGAGAGTTTCCTTCCATTGTTGCTCATGTTGCTTATATAGACGGCCAGCCATGTTCCCTTTAAGTAACTTCCGATGGCATTTTTTGTTACAAGCAACAATCGATGTAGAATCACATCACCATAAGGTACAGATTAGTGTATGGGGTGTTGATAACTGCAATTTCTAGTTTTGACCCTAATTTTCAAAATGACCACCAATATGACTGCCAGCATCATATGGACATAAGTTGCTCATTATATATACCCTAGAGGTATAATTTTGGAGCCTGCACCTATGTTTTAGGGATTCAAAATAATCAATGAAAGGGTACTTGAACAATGGGAATCTTTCAAATCCAAGATGGCGTCCAAAATGGCCACCAAAATATAAATATTAGTGTGAGTCATTCATCTTCCACCCTAAAAGTGTGGCACCTAATCCTCTCTCTATTTTAAGATATTATCCCCTCTTTTTTTTTACTTTTTTTTTTCTTTTTTCGGAGGTATGGCCAGACACCACCTGGTTTATTGCCGCTAGGTTGGGTGTTATTTATTTTTTTTTTCTACTGCTAATCATACTGGATATGAAATCGCTTCTTAATATGTGTTTCAGGGCTTACTTGATATATATTCGTTAAGTGACTTAATTAGTCTAGTCTTGGTGGGTTTCTACAGTTTTCAGCATTACAAGGGTATGCAGGAATGCACCCTTGAACAATTTTGCTGCACTTACAAGACAGTCTTGCATTTGGACTTGGAATCACATGTCATCATTTCAACACACATCGGGGATTAAGGGAAGTGTAGACCAAACCACCTGTAACTGGCCATCATCAGTCTCTTGCCAGCTGCCTGTGGCTGATGGTAGTCCAACGCTCTGCACTCTTGCATTTAACTGTAGTCATACCTTGGCTTGGAAATTGGCATGTGCCAAATGGAGCTGTAGCACAGCCTTAGTAAGTGGCAGCTTCTCTAGTTTTGTCTGTACTTCCTCAAATATGTCATGCTGTACTTGATTGACACCACCAAACGGATGTGGGGCACTGCACAGCATGCACACACATTCCTCAACTATTCCAATTGGCGAGTAGTCCCACTTACCATCCAAAGGTCAATCCCCTGCTTGCTGCCCAAAAAGTGAATCAACAACAACAGCACATCAGTATCTCTGCATACAACTATGAGGCACTGGCTGTTTGACTTTGCATAAAGTGTATGCAATATGAGGCATGTATCTGCCTCCTCATGACGGCTCCAAAAATCTGCTATATCTCCCGAAAGTGATGATTTGGCCGATTCATGATCTTTGGAGCCACCAACTGTCACCAGTTCACATCCATGAGGTAAGTTGCCATTCTCCATGATGTACTCACTCAGAATTCAGCAAGGTAAACTTTGTTATCATCAAGGGCTATAAATTGCTTCCTCACTTTCGGTAAGGGGACATCACCATTCTCTATTATCTTCCAGATTGGCTTCTGATTACGTGTTCTTTTCTCTCTTGTTGGTCCTTTGATGGACTGTTTGACATGTTAAAGACTGCATCAACTTGCTTGACGCTAGCTTTTACATGGCGGGTAACAACACCAAAGAAGTCCTTTGCATAGTCATTAAATGTTTGTGCATTGTTTGGCTTTGTTGAGGAATAGATCAAGAAATGACCATCTAACAGTACAATCGTCTGCTGAGTTGGAGCTGCATGTGGCACTGACAGTGGTGTTTATACATCTGCGGACAAGATGGCAATCATGTCTGATATTGAGGTGGAATTCATTTTCCCATTGACCCTCCCTAAAGATGGTGGCACGTGTAACAGTTCATGTGTAAGAACGTCCTTCGTATTAATAGTGTGGCCTGTGCTGGATGCGTTGAACAGCTGTTGATTTAGGTTTCTGTCAGCTTTTAAAGGTTTCTTGTCATTATTCTTGTTTGTGATACTGGCTTTGTATAAAGTATCAAATGTTTTAGATATGTCCCTTTTAAGCAGATAAAAAAGACACACATTGATCAATCAGAATTGCTTAATATTTTCACACACCAATGCAATGCCTCTATGGCAGTAAGCAAGTCTCTGTATATCAGAAGTAGCAACACCCTTGGTAGTGAACGAAATAAGTTGTGATGTGCATTCTGCTTCTTGACCGGCATCATCATCCACATCTTCAAAGTTATGTTCTATTGAATCATTTTGTAGGTGATCTTCAACTATTCTTGCCTGATTGAGTCTGAAGACATTGAGTCTTTTGAACAATTCAACCAGCTTCTCTACAGCTTCAGTGTCTTGTGTAATTCTTGATGGCAGAGGATCTTTGCAGGTGGAGACTGCTTCGTCATTCTCCTTCTCGACACCATACAAGCCCTTTGTTTTGTAGGAGCGTTCTGACCTTGTTTTACACAAGCGATCTCTGACTATATCATCTCTGGTTATGCCAAGGATACTGTTGAAAGTCTTGCATGTTCTGTTTTGCCACTCTGTTGCTTGGTCTGCTGGCACTTGGTTGAATTTCCCCTTGCTTCTCTTAATGGCAATGTCATCATTGTCAACTTCTGTGTGTTCTGGAGCTGATATTTGTAGGCCTTTCATATCTGCAAGATGTACTGGTCCCCAGCGAGCATAGTTAGTGCAGTCACATGTCGTTAGCAATGTAACCAGGTGCATCTTCCAATGCCCATCTCTGTTAGCTCTGATGTATTTAGAATAATTTCTGCCATTTTTAGATATGTGGTCCAGAAGCCATAGTTTGGCTCTCTAGAATGTGTCGTGTCATATTCTTTCCGTAGTGCTTCATATTGCTGATGTGCAGTGAAATCCCTTGGTGCATCACAGATGTCATCATCATAACCTGTTCTATCTTTCTTGAACAACATAGTCACCTTCTCCACTTCCGCCTCATAAGCACTTTCACATTTTCCTTCTGCCTTCATCCATCAAATACAGCTCAGTGCTTCATATTCCAAGGTATGCCCTCTTACAGCCCGATAGTAAGCTTTCCCATACATCACTGATTCAACGCTATTCTGTGCAAAGGGACAAGACTCAACCCATATATCATCTAGGACTAGGCCACTATTTTAAAAGTGTTGATCAATGGCTTTGAGGAAGCTGAACAGGATACGATATTTTTATACATTTCTGGATTGGCCCACACCAGCACTTTACCTCTGTTGTTTAAGGGCTGGTCTGCAACTATCACGGTATATTGCTGATTCAGGTGTTTCGTGGCACTCAGGATCAACTATGCTTATTGCTTCATTGAATTTTGACCAAGATGAACATTTTGGTCTTCATCATCATTCATACGGCATAACACCCATGCATCATTCTTGCACTTATATATGAAAAACCTCTAACTAGAGGTCAACACATGAAAGCTTAATAATAACGATATGTTATGAGTGAATATTTATTGATCGGTAGCTTGTAACAAGCTAAGAGGTGCTTGAAAAAGCAAAAATAGTAATTTTACCCGATTCTGAGCAAAAATTACAAAACATTTACCCATTTTTTGTAAACAATATATATGTGCTGAGCGCCCAACACCCAGTAACTTGATAATTATTATGTGAAGCGATGATTTTTATTGGTTGGTTGTTTGTAACTGTTTAAAATAGTTCATGTATAAACAAACACAAATTTTATCAAATCGTGGGTAAAATTGGATATTTTGGGCAAAATGGCCCATATTTTGTAAAAAAAAAAAAAAAAAAAAAAAAAAAAAAAAAAAAAAAAAAAAAAAAAAAAAAAAAAAAAAAAAAATTCAAATCCAGACTGACCAACGCCCCATAAGATATTACGTTTTATATATATATTTGGAGTAATTCTGATAGTTGTCCGCTTGTAACATGAAATACCTTCGGAACTTCTGAGCACTTTTGGCTGGTCATCTGATTCACATCATCTGCTTTCATCATCATCTGCTTTCTTTCATTTCTTACTAAAGGCCATTTATGGTTCGTGTAATTTTTCCTCTAGAGATCTATTAGTTTAAATCCTGCATACTACGCAGTCGTGCCTTCGGCCCCTAGCTGCAATCCCTTTCGTTCCTTTTACTGTACTTTCTTTCATATACTCTTTCTTCCATCTTACTTTCCACCCTTTCCTAACAATTGCTTCATAGTGCAGCTGCGAGGTTTTCGTCCTGTTACACCTGTCAACCCTTTTACTGCCAGTTTCTATTTCAGCGCTGAATAGCCTCATAGGTCCCAGTGCTTGGCCTTTGGCCTAAATTCCATATTCAATTCAATTCAACTCTTGTCTCGGTTTATGTTTCATAGTTAAGATTTTCTTATATCCTTCAAAGTTACTATACGTTACATGTTCTCCAGTGAAGGGATACCTGTGGGAAGCTTCAGAAAAAGCGATGATTTTATTGTATTCCGTCTCGAAAAAGGAGGGAAAAAGAATAGATCTTTCATGCAAATAAACTGCCATTACTAACTGCCCTATTTTGGGCACAACTGTTCTGTCTTGAATGAATTTATAGCAACATGGAACCTTCCCGGGTCAAGAGGTTCACCAATGAGTTTTGAGCGTTTAAAATGAACATCAGGATTGTAAGTTGTAACTACTTCTCCACAAATCGTTGGTAGCCCGCTAAAAAACGTAAGAATTTCAAATCAGATTGTCTAGTATCTTTTTGGAGTGTGTATGTAACATTGTCTAAGATTTATAATTATACTGTCGCCTCATTTTCAAGTGTGCATTGCTCTATAAGTATCCTATAATTTGTATATAGTTATGCTATATATATGATAGTAGAGTAAGAACAATCTAATTTAATTAAATATACTCACTTGGAATGCCGACTTTATTAATCGGAAAGAAATGCTGAAGTGAATAGGAAACTGAAAGTCAAGACAAATGCAAAAATATAGGATAATCTTATATGACTCTAAACTCATTGACGGTCCTCATATTCTACTGCACTTTGCACCGTCCCACGTTAATTCTCTCTCTCTCTCTCTCTCTCTCTCTCTCTCTCTCTCTCTCTCTCTCTCTCTCTCTCTCTCTCTCTCTCTCTCTCTCTCTCTCTCTCTCTTCCATGGCACAAAATTTACTTTTGATAGTCATTTGTCCGATGACCTATTGCATTCACATCTAAATGAACGACCGCCATCATATCATACTCTAGCATTGTCCAGTTTCGTTTGATTTTTATTATGCTTTCGAGCTTTTGTCCAATTTCTTTATATTGGTGGATTTTTGTACAGGGAACGTTAACCGATGGGTTTTCTTTTTTTCCGTTTTTCATTTTTTTTTTTTTTACCACGATGGCGAACCAACTCTTCCATTCATCGTAAATGTAGACCTGTATTGTCCACTTTTTTGCCCCAGTATTTTCATGAAATATTTTCCAATAAAGAGAAGAATGAAAAGGAAATTGCATGGCGTGGATGCAGCGCACCAATATATCAGTTTATTGACACGTGCGTGTGCAAAGATATCAAATAAACAAGCAAACAGACAAAAACAAGCGAACATAAACAAAGCAGGTCCCTGTACTGCTACGATGAAAACAGAGCACACATCGCCTGGCCTTAAGCAAAGTAAATTGTGTGGTCGTGTGTGTCTTTATTAACTATGTGGGTAGAAAAATGACGGTCGCAGGATGTGTCAGACAACGCTTGTTGTTTTTCTTTATCCTTATGGAAGGTTTCGCTGGTTGGTTTACTCTCCTTTGTACCCTGATCAAAGGTATTTAATGAAACCATATATATATATATATATATATATATATATATATATATATATATATATATATATATATATACACACACACACACACACACACATACGTATGTGTTTGTGGTTTTATGTTTGCAAGGGTAGGTATTAGGTATTTTCTCACTTGGATATCTCTCATATCTGCTCTTTCTAATTTTAGTTTCATCTTCCGCATTTACAATTCGCTACCTATGAGGGCAGTCATGAAAAAGTCTTGAGTACTTCTAGAACTAATTTCGCCAATCTTTTAAAAGCCTTTTAGATTTACAATACATGTGTTTATGTTAACATGAATTTTATATTAACTTATATTCAATTCTCATGAATATGGATGGTTTCATGAATCGTGCTTCTATCTTTGGCATTCCGTCCTTTCTTACCAGAGGGACATTCTTTAAGAAGGATTTGAATATCTCTTCTGTCGCCTCTAATTATATCGCGAAGCGTTTGCTAGTGTGACCTAAATCTTTGCCAGAAGACGGCGTTACGACTTGTTTTGACTGATAAGCAGTGTGAGGTTTTTGCATCTTCTAACATTGTTCATGTACTTGTTTGTTTTTCGTCCCAGTTCCTACATTTTGACCCCTCTGGCATGCTGACTGTTCTTCTCGTCGCAGACCGTATTTATAGATTCTTTGGTAAATTATCGTGCCAGAATCATTTGTGGAACAAGAATTTTTTTCCTTTTCTTTTCCAGAAATTAGGTGATACTTTGAAGAGAAAGACGATACCGATTAAAATATTTAGATTTGATCCATTGAAATTTAAGACATTTTCCATCATCTGAACCATTAATAGATTAGAATATTTAGAAGTTTTGTGCTTTGTCAACACTCACAATACTACTTATAATTGCAAGACAATTTTCAAAGTGGAGAAATGGTTTCCTTCACTCATCTTACAGTCTGAACTCTATATTCCGAATTTTACTTTGAGTGTACCAAGTACCATGGAGGCTGTCCTCAACAAATTTTATATCGTATACATATGCATATGTGTGTACTTAGTATGTATAGTATTTATGTATTTACAGATATGCCTTTTAAATTTATTTATCAATTTATTTGTTAGTTTCCTATTTAATTTTAAGACGGCATCAATAATCTAGATATTTGACGTCAGTTTTGGTAACCATAAATCAGTCGATCAGTGATCAAATTAGCCCACTATAGAACCTACTTCACAAGATAAAATATATGTGACATCTGAGAGCACAAGATCATGAAAGTTGCCAGATCAGTGTGTGGGTGCATTGATAAACTGCTCACAGCTAGGAATAGGGGAGAAATCTAGAGCTGTGTAGAAAGTGGAAGGTTATTGTGAAAGCCCGCCTGAGGCAAAGCTACATTGTTTCCATGGCTGTTTATTATCTGTAGAGGAAGTGATGCGAGAAATGAGAGTAAGGGCATTAGATCCAGGTGCAAAGTTGTAGGGTAAAAAAGGAAGTCAGGAATGAAGTGTGGGATGCTTCATTTTGCATATGATGAGCGCTGATTGAGGATTGTAGAGACAGCCTGTAGAACGCATTGTAAGAGAAAGCCGAGAGAAAATGTGAGGAAGATTAAGTGAAAGAAAAAAAGGTTGAAGCTGTATATATGGTAAATGTGGCTTATGAAGAACTGGAAGATTGAGAGATACTGGAGAGAGAAATACGGCAATACGCGCCACAAATGGTAATAAGGCTGATTTAAGTGAAAGGATCAATAAGAGTATTTTGAGATAAGTTGTCCTATGGAAAGAATGGAATATGATAGGCTGGTGAGAACAGCGTACACTTAAGAGACAACGAGAAGACCTAGACAATGGTATATAGAATCGTGAAAGAAGTATTAGAAAGGAGGGACCTCAACATCCAGGAAGCAAGAATAATGCAAAGAAGATAGAGGTGAATGGTAGTGTTCGTAGTTGATGAGGCTACTGATATAATCTATATATTATATATATATATATATAAATATTATACTATATATATATATATATATATATATATATATATATATATATATATATGTGTGTGTGTGTGTGTGTGTGTGTGCGCGCGCGCGTGCGTGTGTGTGTGTGTTTGTTTGTTTGTTAACAATTATTGTTATGCAGTTTTTAATTAAATTGTGGGAAATATTGCGTTACACTCATGTGTTTATACCTTATCTATAAATAAGATACAGAGAAAACAATTGCTATCATTGTTAGAGACATATCTCTTGTGCACCCGCATGTTTCTTTATGGAGGAGCGCGCGTAGTACCCGAAATGACCTTATGTGGGTTCTTGCTGTCAAGTATTGGGAAACGCTTCTTCTCTTTTCTTATTTTTTTAATTTTTTTAATTTCTATATATCAGTTATGCTGTACGCTTTCTTTCTTGTGGTTGGAATGTTCAGGCTTTAAAGTTTTTTTTTTTGGTATTTAAAAAAATCTTTTCATAATTAATATATATATATATATATATATATATATATATATATATATATATATATATATATATATCATACTACTAACATACATACATACATACATACATACATAGGTACATGAAGGCAAAAGTGGCCACATTAACCAATTCTATGCAGAGTTAGGCACAGTGACATCTTGTGTCAATTCCCCAGTGATTTCGGAAACTTTCCTGGAAGCTTTGGAATTCATGGGGAAAGGAATGATGATAGGTCAGATTCAAACCTAATTGTGTGAAGAGACCTCGTTATGCATTTCCAGTGTGAAAAGATGAAGTGTTAACATTCAATCATTTAATCCCCATAGGAGGGTAGTGCCGTCAGTGCGTCTCACACAGGCACTGTAAGCATTACTTAAAGTTCTTTTCAGTGTCCCGTAAAAACACTAACTGCAAACCCTATTATTCCTTTTACAGTATTTTTCGTTCATATTCTTTCTTCCATTTTACATTTTATAATCTATCTATAAATACTCGCAAGATGCAGAGAAAGGGCCTGAACATTGTATTTTCTTTATATATATTATATAATAATAATAATATATATATATATATATAATTATATATAATAATATATATATAATATATATGTATATATATATATATAGTATATATATTATATATATATATATATATATATATATATATATATATATATATATATATATGTATATATATATATATAGTATATATTTATATATATATATATATATATAGTTATATATATATATATCTATATATATATATATATATATATATATATATATTATGAAAAAGATTTTTTAAATACCAAAACTTTAAAGCCTGAACATTCCAACCACAGAAAGAAACGTACAGCATAACTGATATATAGAAATTAAAAAAATAAGAAAAGAGAAGAAGCGTTTCCCAATACTTGACAGCAAGAACCCACATAAGGTCATTTCGGGTACTACGCGCGCTCCTCCATAAAGAAACATGCGGGTGCACAAGAGATATGTCTCTAACAATGATAGCAATTGTTTTCTCTGTATCTTATTTATAGATAAGGTATAAACACATGAGTGTAACGCAATATTTCCCACAATTAATTAAAACTGCATAACAATAATTGTTAACAAACAAACAAACACACATACACACACACGCACACGCGCGCACACACACACACACACACACACACATATATATATATGAATAATTATCACATCGAACCGTGATCCATTTATATATTCAATTCAAGCTACAATGTCACTTTATATCTAAAATTCACTTTAACCTCCCAAAATGATATATTTTCATATATGTACCGAAGGTGGGGAATTTTTTAATTGATAATAATTTTCGTCCCCCCATGGGATCGAACCACCATCCAAGTGGCGGGGACGGGGGACGAAATCAGGACAGTCAGTGACGCTATCCCAATCAGCCAACAGAGACGCTTAATAAGTTCATATCGATTCTGACCTTACAAATCACCCTCGACCTGGGTGCTTTCGTAATTAGAATCGATATGAAACCCCGTCTACCATGTTGGCCAATTCGAGCGTTTGACAGCACGTAGCCTTTTGTTATGAATAATTATCACATCAAACCGTGATCCATTTATATATCAATTCAAGCTACAATGTCCTTTAATATCTAAATCACTTTACCTCCCAAATGATATATTTTCATATATGTATCGAAGGGGGAATAATTGATTTTTTAATTAATTTCGTCCCCCCATGGGATCGAACCACCATTCCAAGTGGACGGGGACGAAATCAGGACAGTCAGTGATGCTATCCAATCAAGCCAACAGAGACGCTAATAAGTTCATATCGATTCGGACCTTACAAATCACCTCGACCTGGGTGCTTTCGTAATTAGAATCGATATGAAACCCCGTCTACCATGTTGGCCAATTCGAGCGTTTGACAGCACGTAGCCTTTTGTTATGAATAATTATCACATCGAAACCGTGATCCATTTTATATATCAATTCAAGCTACATGTCCTTTAATATCTAAATTCACTTACCTCCCAATGATATATTTTCATATATGTACCGAAGGGGGAATTTTTTAATGATAAATAATTTCGTCCCCCATGGGATCGAACCACCATCCAAGTGGACGGGGACGAAATCAGGACAGTCAGGTGACGCTATCCAATCAGCCAACAGAGACGCTAAATAAGTTCATATCGATTCTGACCTTACAAATCACCCTCGACCTGGGGTCTTTCGTAATTAGAATCGATATGAAACCCCGTCTACCATGTTGGCCAATTCGAGCGTTTGCAGCACTAGCCTTTTGTTATGAATAATTATCACATCGAACCGTGATTGGATAGCGTCACTGACTGTCCTGATTTCGTCCCCGTCCACTTGGATGGTGGTTCGATCCCATGGGGGACGAAATTATTATCAATTAAAAAATTCCCTTCGGTACATATATGAAAATATATCATTTGGGAGGTAAAGTGAATTTAGATATTAAAGGACATTGTAGCTTTGAATTGATATATGGATCACCGGTTTCGATGTGATAAAATTATTCATAACAAAAGGCTACGTGCTGTCAAACGCTCGAAATTGGCCAACATGGTAGACGGGGTTTCATATCGATTCTAACTTACGAAAGCACCCAGGTCGAGGGTGATTGTAAGGTCAGAATCGATATGAACTTATTAGCGTACTCTGTTGGCTGATTGGATAGCGTCACTGACTGTCCTGATTTCGTCCCCGTCCACTTGGATGGTGGTTTCGATCCCATGGGGGGGACGAAATTATTTATCAATTAAAAAATTCCCCTTCGGTACATATATGAAAATATATCATTTGGGAGGTAAAGTGAATTTAGATATTAAAGGACATTGTAGCTTGAATTGATATATAAATGGATCACGGTTTCGATGTGATCAATTATATAACAAAAGGCTACGTGCTGTCAAACGCTCGAATTGGCCAACATGGTAGACGGGGTTTCATATCGATTCTAATTACGAAAGCACCCAGGTCGAGGGTGATTTGTAAGGTCAGAATCGATATGAACTTATTAGCGTCTCTGTTGGCTGATTGGATAGCGTCACTGACTGTCCTGATTTCGTCCCCGTCCACTTGGATGGGGTGGGTTTCGATCCCATGGGGGACGAAATTATTATCAATTAAAAAATTCCCCTTCGGTACATATATGAAAATATATCATTTGGGAGGTAAAGTGAATTTAGATATTAAAGGACATTGTAGCTTGAATGATATATAAATGGATCACGGTTCGATGTGATAATTATTCATAACAAAAGGCTACGTGCTGTCAAACGCTCGAATTGGCCAACATGGTAGACGGGGTTTCATATCGATTCTAATTACGAAAGCACCCAGGTCGAGGGTGGATTTGTAAGGTCAGAATCGATATGAAACTTATTAGCGTCTCTGTTGGCTGATTGGATAGCGTCACTGACTGTCCTGATTTCGTCCCCGTCCACTTGGATGGTTGGTTCGATCCCATGGGGGACGAAATTATTATCAATTAAAAAATTCCCCTTCGGTACATATATGAAAATATATCATTTGGGAGGTAAAGTGAATTTAGATATTAAAGGCATTGTACTTAATTGATATCTTGTATTGTATATATATATATATCTATATATATATATATATATATATATATATATATATCTATATATATTGCGAACAAGGAGCAGCTTCAGAAAAACTACATTTTGGTCACTGTCACAATAGCAGCTACTCCATGCAAATTGACAGGAGGCCTCTTTTAGGAACATGACGGAGCCCTACCACACAATACTCTTAACGTCTTTCTTGCATTTATTCGTGTTTTCTGATTACCGAGTCCCTTTCCCTACATCTATGTCGCGCTTTCAATACCTTCCTTTCTTTCTTCTTCCTAACAGTTCTTAGTAATTCACTCTTCGCTAACCTACTGTCCTACATTCTTTACACATGACTGGTCCAGCTCAAACCACTGATTCAGTAATTCACATATACTAACCTTTTCACCGCGACTGCTGGCCTCCACATGTCTCACCATTTCAATTCTTCTTTCGCAATATATAAACAATGCATTCCTACAGTTTTTACTATTTTTCATTTATTTAGCATCTACATTTCGTTTCTGTAAAGAAAATTGATTCTACTAGCCCTTCAACATTCATACCTTGCTTGCACATTCCAGTTAACTTCCGCACGTATCCCAATTCTTTCATCACTTCAAATAACCTGATTCCCCTCTTCTTACATCAGCCCATCACCAGTTATAGTTATTCTCAAGTGTCTATAAAGGTTACCTAATTAAATTTTCTACGATCTGCATTAATATTTATTGCTCCTGCTTCCTCGTTTCCATTTACCTGAATAATCTTAATCTTCCCTACGTTTACACTAGGCTTTCTCTTGCATTTCTTTCTTCAGTTTGTCTTTACAATCCTCAATCAGCACTCATCACACACACAAGTAAGCATTCCACACTTAATTCATGACTCCCTTTTTTATCCTACAATTTTACACCTGCACCTAATGCCCTTACTCTAATTTTTTGCATCACTTCCTCTGCAGATAATGTACATCCATACAAACAATGTCTCATGCCTGCTTTCACATTAACCTAACACTACTATATAATCATTCAATTTGTGCATAAAACCTTCATTACTGCTGTAGATTTCTCCACTATTCCTGGCTGTGAGCAGTTAATCAATGCACCCACACACTGATCTGGCAACTTTCATGATCTTGTGTTCACAGGTGTCACACTTATTTTATCTTGTGAAGTAGGTTTTGTGGTGGGCTAATCTGATCACTGATTGACTGATTTATGGTTACTGAAACTGACGTCACAACATCTAGATTATTGATGTTGTAATAAAATGAAACGGCTTTTTCGTTTTCTAAGGCCACATTGTTTTTCCCCGTTCAGTCCTTCTGTCACCTGCCTTACCTTCTCAATTCAAGCATTATCATACTCTTTTTTTCTGATGCTTAGTAAAGTTATCCCCTCACAGTTCTTATATTCTTCCCTGTCACCTTTATCGATATGCAAAGGAACAGCTGTTCCTCTCACACGTTGCTTCAAACCCATTCCCTCCTCTGGAGATATTTAACATTCTGGTAAGCTCCCTCAATTGCACCTTCAACTATATGCTACAGCATCTCACTTGGAATCCCATCAGTTTATGGTGTCTTTACATTTTTCTGCCTCTGGATTGCCCTCTTTAATTGAAGTCCTCAACAGTTTCACAACTATTCTCATCTTACATTAAATTATTTCACTAACTCTTGGGTCATGCAGCTCTGCATCTCAGTTGTCTAGCACATTCAACAAATCCTCAAAATACTCACTTCATTGATCAACGATGGAATTTTCTTCAATCTATCATTTTGAAATTTTGCATTTAGAACACATTATTCTCCCTGAAATTCATGCTCACCTTCTCTCATTTTTTCTTATTACGTTCCTACTTTTATCACTCACCTTCTGAACAACCTTATCCATCCTTCTGTGTTCCTGTGCATGTTCCTCCCTTCCCTTCTGTTTTGCAGTTGCACTTAAACTTTTTTCTACATTAACTTACCATTTCCTTACCCCACCACTCACTGTTGTTATTCCATCTTCCCAGGTTCCTAAAGTCACATACACTTCTTGCTGACTCTGTGGCCCCACAGGAATTTTGTGCCATTTCAATATGCTTTCCAACGTCCGCCAAACCCTAGCCTCATTCATTCATTCTCTTCCTATATGCTCTCCTTACTTCGTCCATATGTAACTCGTTTGTCTTTATTACACTTACAGCTACGTTTTTTATCCCTTATTCTCTAACTTTAACTTCCATATATCTTAACTTTTGCTTCAACTAAATAATGATCAGATGTGCCTGCTGCCACTCCTTTCCTCAAAATGGCCCCCTTCAACCTGAGCCTCCATGTGCTCTAAAATAACACAATTTAACTGACTATTGTTCTGACTATTTTCTCTTTCTCTTAGTAAACGTGTAAATTTTGTTCTTTGGAAACATGTCTATTTAACTATCAAGTCCTTTAATTTTCATTAACGTAGCATTTATATATATTTGTAACTCAGTCTCTTTTTCTGTCACCCACGTTTGCAATTATATCTTATGTCTACCGGCATAAACAGACTCTTCCAGAAAGATTCTCCTTCACTCATTCTTTTCCATTCCTGATATATATATACACTCTTCATATTTTTTTCTTATTATACAGTCTTGTCTATTCAACACTCAAACTATCATACTCTTTCATCTTTCCCAAGGTGTTTGTAGTACCACGAATGCTACAAATCCTGTAGCTCTATACTTTTCATTTACCCCAGACATGACCACCCTTCCCACGAAGGGCCCAAGGCTCTTTACTAGGCATTCGTCTAGCCCAAACCATAGCAGCTTCCTAGGCAAAACAGGCATTACACCTCACTAAAGTAGTAAGATTAAGCATGCTTTTCAGCAGCCCGTAATTACCTCACTAAAGCATTGGTAATCAGTAGCAAATCTGACTGATTCTATCCCATGGGGATAATTAATCTCTACAAGGCACTCTTTTGCTTTGATAAACGTTGCATTAGAGCTCCAAAGCATTCGTCTCTTAAACATGATGGTAGTAAGCATTATAACCTGGACATTGTTTCCCTAGGGGTGGCAATCAATTGTAAGCGCGTAGCATTTAGTTGTCGATCCCTTGGTAGGAAAAATGCTCCTCCCAAATGATAAATGTGCTTCTTATGTTATCAGCAACAACACTTTCAGTCTTTTGGAACTCAGAAATAGAAAAGAAAAAAAAACATTCCCACTGCTTTTGTGGTGTGAAATTCATGAAATGGTCAGGTGTTTTGATTTTGCTGCAGTATACCTTGTGTTTGTATTGCAAAATGCAGAGAGAAAGTGAAATATCAAGTATTGCTTAGGGTGTTAAGTGTTTTTGGTTGTAGTGCAGAAGAGAAGAAATTTTTAATAATTAATTTGCTCATAGGAAGAAAACTGGATACTTCTCAAAACAGAGATGAAAGGACGGAGAGTACAGGAATGGGAAAAATAATAAATGAATCAGCCTTAGGTAGTTGACAAATTCTGGGAAGGGGGAAAATTTTGAACTGGTAGTGAACAGATTATTATGGTTAGAATAAGTGGGGCAGGAGGACAAAATTTCTTAAAGGGAAGAGTAAATTGATGGATTATTTAGTTGCAGCAAAGTTAGAAAAACTCATAAAAAGAAAATAGAAATCTATATGATAGCTGTAGAAAAAGAAATAGTATTGGAGTACTATGCAAGGATGTCAGGATAGGATATGAGATTTCTCAGGAACTATATTATAATAATATGGCAGGAAGAGGGTATAAAACTTTCAGTGGTGCCATGAGAAATGAGAGGATGAGGGAAGCAAAAAGGAAAATCACTTGAAGTGTTATTGCATGGTTATAAGAACAATATATGCTGATATTCAAAAATAGAACTAAGGCAGTCAAGAGGAAGGTGAGAACAGATAAAGAATAAAAGTAAGTTAACGGGGAGAAGTGAGCAAAAACTGAATGGAAACTAAGAATGGTTAATAAACTAATGAGGCTGAGATTTATTTTGAAAAAGGATATTTTTCCTGAAAAGTCACTGATGAATGGTAGCTAATTTTGAAGATTATTTACATTGAATGAATATTGAGAGGCAAAACTGAACAATGCAAAACGAAGTGTTTATGGCAGTGTGAATGATCCTGGAAATGTGAATTATCAAGTACTTAAGTAGGACAGTCAAAAGGTTGAAGAATAGAAAGATATCATAGTTGTTGGTGTTACAAGTGAGATGCTGCCGTGTGGTTGAGTGACCTACTTTGGTGAGAAAGATATGTCTGGATGAAGGAAAGTTTTCAAAGATAAGGATGATAGTAATAAAAGTTCCTTTGTGAAAGTGTAACGGTGTTAAAGGTGACCGTGAGAAATGTTGGGGCGCAATGTTGCTTATTGTAATGACGAAAGTGTACTGTATCATTTTAAGACAGGCCGGACGGAAATGAGTAGAGTATGCGTTTGGGCGAGGTAGAGGATGTGTGGATGATGTGTTTGCTATAAAAACCTGTATATGACATACTCGAGCCTAGAAATAAATGTAGAGAAGATTTATGAAATATTAATGTGTAAGGTGCTGATTAACGGAGGGCTAGGGCCATAACAGCCTCTTTCTTAGAACCAAAAGGGCCTGCAGTGAAACTTTGTAGTCTTGAGCAGGGCCTGCATCTTTCTGGTTGGTTAAAACAGGGAGGCCACTGGAGTATTATAGTATAGAGGATAATTTGTTGGGTGCTTTTGAAAACTTCTATGATTAAAGCAATGATGTAACAGAATATATATATATATATATATATATATATATATATATATATATATATATATATATATATATCTATATATCATATATATATATATATATATATATATATATATATATATATATATATATATATATGGGGTATGTTTATCGCTTCATTTACAATTCAGCAGATGATGTAGAAATATAGCATGATATTTCTGTATCTTTTTCACAAAAGCCAATCCCGATAATTTTGAAGAATATACTGATCCTATTCACCCGAAGCAGGGAAATGCAAGCAGCAATCACTTTTTTAACTACTAGATTTTTTTTCATGTTTTTGGAAGTGCTTACTTCTGCAAGTTAGCTCTCCCTTTCGTGGTGGTGTTAGATTCTACGTGGATTAGTATTTGAAGCCACTGCTTAAACCAGTAGTATACTATATATTCCATAGGGTGGTGGTTCAAGCAGTAGCTTCACTATTATTGGCATGAGTTCGAATCCCACCACTGAAGAAGAGAGTTCGTCAGTGTATTTCCATTGCAGAATCAGGATTGTAGAGTATTAGGTATCTAGATGTGAGAAACTCGATAAAATAATGATTGAATATGCACTTTATATATATATGTAAATATATATATACGTGTAATATATATATAATATAATATATATATATATATATATAATTATATATATAATAAATTATGTATGTATGAATGTTTGTGTGTAGATATAGTTGAGTTGATTGGAGTCGACATGTTTATTGTGAGCTATAATGTTTTCTTCACTTTCAGTCACATGTTACTCATGTATTTTGCGAACAAAGAGATTTTGTATACTATCTTTCTGTCAACTTTTAATAAAGATTGAACGGAAAGGTAAATTATGTAATATGTAGAAAGGAATCGAGGGTTAGGTGCATAGTGCACACTTGGTGTTGTTATTAGAGTTAAGTATTATATTTTTATATTATACGCGTCTTTTTACGATGTTTTTTTGGACTTCATTGATTCTTGTACATCAAGTGTTCATACAAAGAATATCATGATAAACCTTGGACTTTATTTGTAAGCCATGTTTTTAATGGTTTTCCGTGAAACTGATAAGCAAATTTGGAAAAAGACTGAGTTAGCCTTGAAGTCCCCCTTTAGATTCAATTCCAAGAACAACTAATGGTATAGTAGTTGTAGCAGTGGCTATAACAAAACTACATTATCTTTTTAACCCTCAAAAGTGCACCATCAATCTACATTAATTCATTCAGTTCCGTCTACGTTAGCAGACCTCGTTTTACATTCATCTCCCTCTGTCTGGATTAATCGCTGTCTATTACTACCTACATTCTTCTCCGCCCATACGCATAGCGTACTACGATTGTCGTCTGCCTTCGGTGTAGCGGTGGGAGGGCGGGAGGGTCGGGGGGAGGTGGGGTGACGAACAGAGCAGTTGAAGCTTTAAAAAGCGTCCAGTGGAGAAGAGGATGATGAAGTAAGGGAAAACTGAATAGACGAAATGAAAAGGAATTCTGAAGGGATATTGTAAAAATGATTGAAAATAAGGGATAGGGATACCAAGTGAATCGTTTTAGTACCATTGGTAACAAACGTATTGTTTTATATGACGTCTGCGAAGCTTCTTTGCTAACACCATGAATAATAAAGCTATGAAATGTGAACTGCATAAAGGAAAGGTGAAGAACGCCATAGGAAGAGGACAGTGAGTTCAGGGGATAGATGGGAGTGAAGTGGCCAGGGGTAGTGTAACAGTTTGCGTATCAAGGGTCGTGGGGGGTGTGGGTGGGCTGGCAAAGGGCATCCCCTTTTTCTTTCTTTCTCTTTTTCTCTGCCTTATGGTGGATGATGATGTTAAATTCAATTTGCCCGCCAGTTTCTTTGTCACACACACACTGCCTGCCAGATGCGCGATAACAACGAGCTATCAGCCCCTGTAATTACTTATGGGGTAGCATTTAATGTTATATAATTTTCTTAGGGTGGCTATTAACTTACTTTTGTTTCGTGAGGAGAGTCATGAGTATGTAGTACTCTTTGATGAGATGCCCGTTGATGCATAATATCGATTTTCATAAAAGTCTCTAACACAGCCTTTTGAAATATTCTGACGTAATACCGTTATGCAAGGTTTTTAAATCACATCAATGAAGAGTTTACTTATTTCCTACTGGAGACTGATGAATCAGTTACGAGAATGAGGAATTGTCTGTAAAGGAAAGCCAAAGCCTCGGGGGACTTGAAAATTTTGACAATTCTCGTACAACACGCGTCGCTGTCTCCCCTCAGCGTGACGTCATTATTTCCCTCATAACAATTATCATCATAGCCATGAATACTCATTCCCCTCACCCCTTGCGTTTACGCGCGTCTTTACACACACACGCACAAATGCGCTCAGTTATACGCACACTGAGTTTGTTGTATACCGCAAATTGACGAATACAACCGAAATGGGTTTCATAGAGTCGTATTTGAAATTCCTACCGTGGCGTTGAGCGTAAAAAAAAAAAAAGAAAAAAAAAAAAGGAATGATAAAGCAAACTGTTTCTTTGATTACACATGCAGTAGGTGAATAGGCTTCATGAGTCTTGGCCGTAGTGACAGTTCTTTCCACTTTTGTTCAGAAAGGGAGAGAAATTGTCAATGCACACAAGAAGCCAACATTCAAGAAAGTGCGTATGTTCAAATCACTCAGAGAGATGAAGCCAGCAATTGGCGATGAGGACCTTTTGTTGATTCTATATTCGTTCCTGGCTTCTATTTTTAGTGCCGCTCTGAATCACCCGACGCCCAGTTTTGCTGCTTTGAGTGTGAAGAGCGTGAAGCAGCCTCTCACTTATGCTAATCTGCCTTCAAGGATGTCATGGCTAGCTGGCACACTCCATCGAAAGGAGAGAGAGAGAGAGAGAGAGAGAGAGAGAGAGAGAGAGAGAGAGAAATCCTAGTGAGACTGAAGCAATCTTGGTTGCTCTTTTAGAGCTCATTTTTAATGTTTCTATATTGCAACTGTAATATTTAATCGAACGTGGTTGAACCTACGTATTGTGTAGTAAACTGAACGAAAACTTGGTGCTTCATCTATGTGTACACAACAATTATAAAACTTAGTACTGTATAGTTTGTCGTTTGCAAAATGCTATGAATGTATCATTTTAAACTATGAGAGAGAGAGAGAGAGAAATTTAATTCTTTATTATTTAAGGTAGAAAAAGTCTTTTCGGAATACATCGGAAACTAAAAATTAAACGGACAGGAAACAAAATCTTGTTTTTGGTCAGAACTATTTTTAATTGTCGATTTTTTGTGAAAAATCGTTCGAAAATTATTAATACACAGCAGTTACTTTGTGTACCTAACTGTCGAGAATTCTTATGAGTGATTTCTGTTAAAGGATCTGAGGATAAACTGAAATGTTACATTAATGTATATTCTGAACTCACGTAACGCCACTCTCGGTTGTCAAAGAAACAGAGCTTAATGGTGAGCGTCGCCAGATTACGATGAGTGGCGATAAAATTCCACTAAAATTAGTGTTTTCCTACGTGCCTCTACTGCATAATCGCTCAGTTACCCCTCGGTCCGCTCTCTCTCCTTCCCCCTTCCCTCTTAACTGCTGTTCTTCCCCTGACACCCCCTTTGCTCAATGATAGGCGTGACAGATTCGCCATTGATTGTTTTTACCCGTTTACGCATCTCGTCTCTGCCAAAATCACGCTCCAGGAGACTTCCCATTGTAGGGAATTCCACAGACACGTCGTGTGTGTGTGTGTGTTAGTGTATGTATATGTATGTCAAATTACGCGAATATAATGAATTCTTATTGTGACCATCAGTTTTTTTTTAATTCACTCAAGATCATAAAATAAACGATGCATTACTTATTAAGTAAATTCATAGTAACCTTTTAATGCAAAGTAATTTTTGCGCTCCATATTTCTTCAGCTTTTTTTTTTTTTACAATCATATTTATCTTGTGACATAAATCTTTGGATTTGTTCCTTGCCTGCTCTTCGGTGAAGCCGTCCTTCCGTAAGGGAGAATTGGTGTTGATAAGTAGTGCTAGGCCCGCTGTGATTTCCTGCCACGTGCCCTTAAGCGGTAGGAGATTGCCGTTTGGTAAGGATAACGGTCATAACGATAAAAGCATATCCTTAGACTCCTCGTGAAATTCAATGGAGGGGTGTCTATGGTTGGTAAGGGGAGGGAGGAGGTCAGCGGTGGAGTCTGTGAAAGGTAACATGTGAACTGCACGTGCTGTTGCCACCACGGGAAGGTCGCAAGTGCTTTTGATCACGTGCCTCGATCCGGGGAAGGATTGGGGAGAGGGGGGGCGGGGGAGGAACAGGGGTTAGGGGAGGGAGAAATGGGAAGATGACAGGGAGGTCAAGTATATTGGCAAGTAGCAGGTTGAGACGTCAGACGCAGTTAAAGAACAGGATGAGAGAGAATGAAGGCTTTTAAACCCTGCAGCGGAGAGGCGCCCTGAGAGAAAGAATCGAGGATGGCGGGAGTGATCAGTTATATTATAGGAAGTTGTTCGAAGGAATCACGGAGAATGCGGTCTCCGTGAGAAGCTTGAGAAGACGGCACAAATGTCCTCTTCGCTCATCAGTGGTGATGGAAAGCAGTAAGGTAATGGAATCATATGACAGACCATAGACATATCCTCATCATAAACACCGAAACAAAATGGAAACGAGGAGCATTTATTTTCTTTAGAAAAACTTTGAAAGGCAAAAATAATAAACATTACAGTCTTAGCTTTTGATCGACGTGAATTTTTTGGTGCAAATTATTTCTAACTACTGAGAATATTTTGATGCCGCCTGCTGGGAAGGAATCACTGATCATCTGAGAATGCATCAGGTACTGAAGAGCTTCCAGTGACTGTAAGTAAAGCAGAGCGGATAATAATAGATGTCTAAGTGGGAAGAGAGAGAGAGAGAGAGAGAGAGAGAGAGAGAGAGAGAGAGAGAGAGAGAGAGGTAGTTGATCTCCGTCTGATGCATGGTCATTGGGCCGACGACGCGTAATTGGATTTTTGACGTAGAAAAATGATGCGATCTGGGGAGTGTGGGATCGGCGCTGATTGGCCCTCCTTTCGTATCCTGTGTCCGGAAGAAGAAAATAAAAGGAAAAAGAGGCTACCTTTCCGCTTTCTCCTTCCGGGAGACATATGAGAAGCTTTTATTCGAACTCCATCTCCTTCATCTTCTTTCAACGATGATTTAGAAGTCCCGCAGAGGCAGAGAGAGGTTAAATTAATTGTGAAAAGTTTAGGCCTGTTCTAGTTGAGAGAGGGATAGACCGAATGAGCAGAATTAAACGAACATGTTCACGAGGAAATGTACAAAATAATCAAAATACTACAAATCATGAAGTCTTATTTCTGAGAGAGGAGAGAGAGAGAGAGAGAGGACGGAGAACGATCGAGAGAGAGAGAGAGAGAGAGAGAGAGAGAGAGAGAGAAATTGATTCGGGGGATTCCAATCAACCAAGACATCTGCAATAACAGATACGACGGAACCTCAAGATTTATGGAGAGATCCAAATCAGATGAGAAGAGCCCTGATGGTCCTGGATGAAGATGAAAATATCATCATCTTGCTGCTGTTTATTCTCCTTTCCATCTTCCTACTCTCCTTCTCTTCCTTCTCCCCTCCCCATTCCTTACAACGAATACTAATACTACGAATGGACATGTTGCTTCATCTGTCTTTAGGCTCGCCTTTCATATCTGGGAAGCGAACAAGGTGTATTTAGTCCGGAGAATGCATCGAGCTTTGCCTTGTGACGTCAGAGACATTGACTAGGTATGCAGTGTGGGAGGAATCGGCGAGGAAGCTTCATTTCATTTGTAGTTGAGAAAGTATTGCAATTGCCAAGATATGGGAGAAGCATTGCAGGATAGAAGCTATATTATTCCTAGAATATAGCTTTCTCTACTCGTAAATTTATATATATGTATACATTTTGTTCATAAATTATGTAGGGAATTTAAATGAAAGTGTTTTAAGAAATGAAGTAGTATTAGTATTATGCAAAGAAACGACTCGTGTGATTACCCTAATCATCTTTATTTGGACGCTTCCCATCGATGTCAAACCGACATTTTGAACTAAGACGCGGAAGAGTGTAATTACAAAGTGCACAGTTTACACACAATGATTGCAGGCATGGTCACGAACGTCTCGGAAAACAAGCTCACACGACTATGATAACGATAGTTGAGTAGTATTGGCAGTAGTATGGGGAAGAGGAATAAAAGAAGTTTGAAGCTACGTGGTGAAAGTAAGCATGCAAAACAAAAAACGATTAAGTGCAGCTGCAAGATCCAAGGGCTATTTGAGAATTAGAAGTCAAGAAAAAATACGAGAGAGAGAGAGAGAGAGAGAGAGAGAGAACCAAACGGGAAAGTATTGGAGATGAAAATGTTGCTGTGGAAAGAAGTGAACTTTTAGAGAGATACTAAATAGAAAAATCTTAAATTATACAAAAATAAAAAAATATTAAATGAGAGACGCCATCTAAACCAAATGCAATTAGATACTGATTGTTAGACTTTCATGTGCGATGAATGAGATGAAAGTAGTCGGCTAGAGTTGATGCATTTTTAGGTCAATGGGAAGATTTTGAATAGTTGTGACGGTTGCTTAAGGGGACATAAAGAATACAATGAAAGAAGGGAATAGCAAAATTAAGTTGATGAGATTCGTGTGAAGTTGTTGCGATATTGTGGTAATAAGTAAAACAGAGGCTCCCTCAGTTTTAAACCAGCATTTATATGAGAAATGAAAGGCGCAGGCAATTTTATGAAAATCACCACAATTGAGCTCAACCATTTGCCTTTAGAGTAAAATATATAAACAGGATATTAAACATACCGAGGATAGAGATTTTACTTGCAAAGTGTTCAGACACCGTCCCTGGAACCGTCCAGAGGTAAAATTTTGTAGACATGTTCATTTTACCAAGGTAGGAATGTGCAATGGGGCAATGCGATCAATATTTTTAGGCCGTTCCTTGCAACATGATAACTCCGTTGCGATTTTCACGGATGCTCAAAGACAGATGCAAGCGTCGGCTTTGGAGTGGTCTTCCCTGATAGAGAAAGAAGTGGGAGATTATCAGCTGGTGCATCTATTTTTACAGTAGAACTGCATGAAATGTTGAAGGCCTTGAAGGAAATTTTAACTCCGAATGGAAATAATTTTACTATATACTGTGACTTGAGAAGAGTTCTTCAGTAGTTGGAATCTTTTAACTCTTTAAAACCCTCTGATTTTAGCGATGTTGGAATGGCTCCTTTTAGTGAAGAGAAGAGGTATTGAAGTAGATTTTAGATGGGTTCCTTCCCATGGTGGGGTGCTTGGAAACGAGCAAGCTGAACAACTTGCTAAGTCAGCAGTCACCTCCCAGAAGCCCAGAAGATGTCTATTACCATATCGGGATGTAGTATATCCTTTAGTAGGTCAGAAAAATAAAAAGGTTTTACTGTCCATTTGGGAAAATATTGTAACGAATCTCAAAGAATGCGCAGTATTACGTTATTAGTATCTCCTTGGTCCTATTTATGTATGCCAAGGAGACAAAAAAAAAGATGTTGTGCAGGTTGAGGATTGGACATACAATACTCACTTATTGGTTCCTCCATTTAGCGATGACTGTATTGTGCTGTTGACTGAGACATTTGCTGGTCGAATGTCCCAGTCTTGAGAATCTGACACAGAGATGGACATTTCATTTTTGCAACGATTCTCGGAGAGCACTGTAATTTAAGGTAGCTAATATAGCTTTGGTAGGGAGACGGGTCTCCTCAAAATTTAGTTCATACAGTATGTATGTGTATTTAAATGTTTCTTATGAGGCTCTTAAACTTATATAGTTATATTTTAATTTCCTGTTCAAGTTTATACGGCGTCAATAACCCAGATGTTGCGACGCCAGTTTTAATGGGCGCAAATCAATCAATCAACAGTAACTAGTGTTTTGAGAGATGTGTCGCTTTAAACGTTTCAGAATAACGACCTCATTTATTATTCTTGGGAGGGACTAAAGAAGGTCTCTGCAGTGTAAAGTGACAGATTGATTGAGAAAAATAAAAGTCCGTATGTAAGGAAGGAATTGTACATTGAGACAGTTACGTGAGAAGTTCAAGAGTGAAAGTAAAACATGCTCGGAGCATCCAGTGATTTAGGGAAGTATATCAGAATTTGTATTGATCAATGTGAAAAAGGATATAAAGTCCGGGGTTAAAATCTAACGGTTGAAATTGAGTAGCGTGTGAGAGAATGCTGACCAAGAGCTATCAGCTGTAAAGGTACTTTTGAAGCAAGGCTATTGGCTCTTTTAACTGACATGGAGACAGAAACTAAGAAAAGAGCATAGAGGGCTTCGAGAAATTATTTTTTTAATAAACGGACGAAGGTTAAACCTGATGAGGGTGCAGTAGTGGCAGGTTGACTGATATAGAAAAGAAATGTGTCTGTTTACATCAGCCATATTACGGCTTTATGATACTAAATGCTGAAAATAATCATGATTGTTTAGAGATGTTTATTTTGACCAAGTGATAGATTAAAATAGACTTTAATTAGTATCTGCATGTACTCGTCACTTATTAAAGATTATGTTGGAAACTAAAACAGTAAAAAGCTAGAGTGGGTTAGGCAGGAAGAGTATCAGAAACTGCCCAAAATTTTGGAATACGAGGGAGGAGGTAAGACCTGGTGAACGAGTTAAGAATCAGGTTCTATTTTAAACAACACAGTTGTCTACTAATAACCTCTCAATAATTTAAATTCATATTGTAGATGCAAATGGTGAATCTGTACTGAAAGAGGCTTTCACTTTCATAAAACTTGGTTTCTCTTCCTAAGATTACTTTATGATGGAAGTTTGTGATATCTTTAGTAAAAATAGCTGCGCTGTGTTATCGTAAACATAATAAATTAAATTGTCCCCTTTATTTTTGGCCAGGCCAGATCAAGAGTGTTATGTATGCGTTTCAGTAGTGGGGTTTTCATTATCAGTATTACGTACTCGGAAAAAATGCGCATAACTTTATTGTACAGGTAATTTTGACACGGTTTGATGACTACCAAGGGGCTTTTTATCGTTATTGCTCTAATGTGAGGCCGGTGGTTGTATTGTTTTACTATAGATTAAAAATCACCAAAAGTATTTCATGTTGTTATGTCAGTGAGTTGTTAATGTTTTAGTTTTTGTATATACTAACCACCGAGAAAACGATAGTCCCAGCATATCTCTACACGCTTTCCCTTGGAAGGCCTTAGTGGAATTACTATATTTTCATCGTTGTATCTAAACACTTCTAGTGTTTGAGAGGCATTCATTTTCATCGTTGTATGTAAACATTTATGTTTTAAGAGGCATTCAGAATGAGAGGGAAGCAACTGTTATTACTAATAATGGGCTGTTGGTTTGGACTTGTCAATATGATCATAATGGTTATGGTAATGGTGGTGGTAAAAGGACAAATAACTCCCAGGAAAACAGCGTCCTCCAGCAGGTGCAGACGGTCGTTAAAAAGGGGGAGGGGACAGCGACGGTGTTCACCGCTGATTGATAGAGATGCAGAGTACGGTGACGATATTAATGACTGTTGTCATTATCATTAATGTCGTATATTTGATATCAAAGGGGGCGGGGGACCATACGTGGATCTTGGCATGATGTGATATGTAATGATTCGAGGATTATGTGATCCAAATGGATTTCCGTTTTCCTGAAAGGTGTAATGAGCAGTCACAGAGACAGAGACAGAGACAGACAGACAGAGAGAGAGAGAGCGAGAGAGAGAATTCATCAATCACATTCTCACGCCTCCCTCCTGGTCATAAAGTAAGGCAATCTGGCTTTGGTCACTTTATCACCAGTTCAAATATTGACTCTTTCAACAGACAAATTAATACGCAGCCGACACAAAGGCTGCCTTGGGGTGGACTCCTAAGTTTCTTTGCTCTTGAAAATCATCCGCTTTGTTTCTGTATCTTTAAATTATTACTTACTGTGTGTGCTTGTATATACAACTTTATTTGTGGGTATAAGTGTGTTCGTGTAAAGATGAAAAAACATAAAAAGCGCAGAAAGCGAACAGGAGAGCATTAGAATTCGGGTAGTATCTCTGCCTATTCTCAACAATAATTGTTTAATTATTACATGTGATTATTATTTCGTAAATATGTTATCCATATAAGATTTATGTATAAAATTAACCAATGCAAATATTATCCATTACAGAATGATTAAGTTTTGATGTGTTTCGCTGTTTTAATAGTGCCTATTAAAGACATGTTAGCTCGAAAATGTTGTACTATGAATATACTGGTCATTTCGTAATTGTTTTGAGGAACTTTAAGAATAGCGTAGATATTTTCGTCTGATGATGTTGTTTATATTCATTTTATAAATATAAATTCGGGTGTACCTCTGGCATTCCAGAGTCCAATTCTAGCTATCTGTATAATAAAGTACTTTGAAACCGTTAAGCCTAAAACAAGGACAGCATTGATGAGCGCATCCTACTGACCGTAGGCGACTGGTGTTTCTTTGGGATAGTTATTTTCCGGGAAAACTCCGTAATATTTGCACCACTCTTACCTAGGCATCATGTAATTACCAATAAAGTTTCACTCATCTTGACCTCAGTCAGATTTGATTTTTTGAAAGAAAATCTGATTCTATGCAAACTCATTTTTCAACCACTAATCTGAGCATTTGAGAGAAGACCGTGTCGCATTTTATTTGTGTTCCTATAAAGTATAAACTTTGTTTTGTCATTCCATTGGTCACTGATGGTAGTCTGACACCCAGTGTGAAGGGCCAAGTTGCTTGCTACATGCTTGCTTCCAGAAGTGAGGGAGCTAAGTGAGACGCTTTGGTATGAAGGCGATAATGAGATTTAGCCAATAACCCGAAGAAGAGAGTGTTCATTTGCAAAAGTGGAAAGTTATAGCGACGAGTGTAAGAAGAGTACGTGGGTACACAATGTTACAAAGTACACTCAGGAAGTTACTGGGGAGGTTTATGACGTAGAGAATGAGACAGATAGCAGGACTGGTAGTGGAGGAACAGTTCCAGGTTAAACAAGGGAGAGGCTGTAGGCCTTATTTTTTTTCCCGAAAGTGGTATGATGTTTAATCGTTAAGTGATTAAGCCGTGTGAGCGTAATTTCTTACCTAGAGAAAACTTGTGCTAGCATTGAAAGAGGCAGTGTGGAGGCTGTTGAGGGTGGGGTTAAAATATGTAGCCTAAATAGTGATTGGAATATAAATAGAATACTTGGATAATTACACACGATGGTGCGTAATCAATGTCGTTCAACTTTCTGTGGATGGAATAAGTAAAGAAGCCAATGAAAGTTCGAACGACTTAGGTGTAAGATGTGAGAAAAGAAAAGGGGTCGTATATGCAGTGTGGAGTGACCGACATTTAGTAAAGTGGAAGATATAAGTAAGTTTAAAAGTCTTTGTTATTAGAGAAAGGGGGACTTAGGTGTTAGCAGCTGCAAGGTAAGGTACAGTAAACGGTAGCTATGGAGAAGGGAAGTAAATGCCAATTTGGATGGTGTTTGATTCCTATAGGTATTTTTGTGGTGAATGTAAGAAATGATAGTAGGATACAATAAGAGGTGAGGCGAAGAGATAAAGCAAAAATATTAACAGAACTTCTGCAGAAGGCTTGGAAGAGAATAGGAGCACCCATGGAAGCAGAAGTTAGAAAGACAGAAGGGCTTGTCAAGCCAACTCTTTTGTGGCCAAGTCAGATATAAAAGTTAATAGTAGGTTTTACGATAATGAAAATATGTATAATATGGAAATTTTGGGAAGAAAGGGGAGAAGGAAATTTGTAAAATATATGCTAGATGGGTTGCAGTTCATTTCATCCAAGAAGAGTGAGAGTTGACACAACGTGAAAGCGTGCAGGGAAATTTGGGTACAGCATTTTCCGTTGCAGAGGGTCATCCTTGCTTTTGTCTTGAGTATTTCTTTTAATTGAGGAAAAGGACATCTTCCGGAGCAACAGCTCGGAGAAGGCGGGTCAGGGAAAGGCACTATTCATATGCATTTTATTATAATATATAAATATCCCGACGTTTTACAACTCCTCATAGTCGCATTTTTTCGGCTGCAAACAGCGAACATGGCAATCAATAAACTAATAAAATCAGAATTACAAATTATAATTAAATTAAACCATTTAGAAAAAAATGGCTAAAACATTTACTAAAAGAACAAGCAAATGGCAGGTGACAACCTACCCAGAATGAAGTTAAAAACAAACTACTGTACTTGCATAAGCACGGTTGCCAACTCGACTGCACTCAAATCTGCCATAAAATTTTGGGAAAAAAAGCTAGATCCCGCTAGATATTTTCTCTTTAAAGCTGAATTTCCCGCTAGGACTAGTTAAAGATTAAACATATAGCAAATAATTTGTCATCAACTGGAAATGGTACACATATGGCACTGAACAAACTTACCATAAAACGGACTACTGAAAAAAAAAAAAACGATGTAGAAGGCTAAGGCCCTAATCGACATCATCTAGGAATCCCTCACTTATACGTATAGGCCTATATGATTCCGAGGTTCCATTCTATTGCAAGACACTTTTTAGTAGTTGGTAGGTAGAACAACATTTATTACTTCTAGTGAACATTGTCAGTGCCTATCGCTACAAGATTACGTAATTCCAGCTTTTTATTTTTAAATTCTCATTTCAAAGCATCAACAATTGACTCTACACCACATGCTTCTAATTAAAAAAAGATTTATAAAGGTCGACACAACGTTTTTGTCATTAATGCTGAAATATATGACAGCAATGCCTAACATGTTGTGAACACTTATGTCATTTAACTCATCCAAGAGCAAGCTGTATTTGCCATCCACCAGTGTCCTTCACTAATCATTTTCAAAATGGGGAACAAATTCATTTTTTATGATCTCAGGACATTTAGCCCTGTGCATCTCACGTTTGGAAGTAACTTTACTGTCATCAACCGTAGATTTCAGCATATCTGTCAAATGATCACAATTCACAATGGCAGCATGGCATGCAAGGTATAAAGCAATATTACCTTGAGATGTTTGTCACTTGAGTTCCGCTGACGTTAACATGCTTCTTCGTTTTACTGTGACTAATTAAGTCGGAGTAATTAGAAGTTATATTTGATTTGCAGAAACAACAATAGGTTTTAGATGAGTTTCCTTGAACTTCCCGTATCCAGTCTTTGAATTCATTAGTCTTAAGCTATTCACTTCTAAATTTCTGCTTGTATTGTTTCACTTTTGGGATGAGTTACGACTATAGGCGCACGCACTATTAACTACGCTGAGAGATCTGAACAACTACTGAAAGATTTCAGACAAACTTGTCAACGTCATTCAACGGATCACCCGGTTAGAGAATGTTCAGTTTCTGATTGAATCAAGTACTGAACGTGTACCTACAGTTCGATTCATGAAGTACATACATAGGTGTCCAGCAATCGGAAAATTGCACAATTTTTTGTGATTTGTAATATTTTGGTTGTAAAATATGCCCTTATGTATGTAATGACAGTTTTTAAATAACAAAAGCTAAAGATCAGCTAGATATGCAATGAAAAGAGCTAGATTTCCCGCTAGCCGCTAAACGTCTATTGTATGCCGCTAGATTGAATATAAAACCGCTAGATCTAGCGGAAAAATAAAGTTACAACGAGAGAGAGAGAGATGAAAAAATATAATGATAAACACAAACAAAAGACAGCTCGACAGAACCACCAGGCAATAAACAATTGTGTTGACGATGTTTGGGAGTTTAACGGTGGTACGGTCAATTTGATTACTAGATTCCAGTATTGTTAAATCGTTTTCTTTTTTTTTTACCTGTCCTATTATTGAGAAGTCTTTGTTGTCTATAAAAGTTGTACATACTTTGGAATGGTTTCTGATGTTAGACTGTTCAGAGCTGGACAATCTGCTCCCGGTTCTGAAGCTGACCCCTCTGTGAGCATCAGTGCGTAACAGCAACAGCCTCTTCGTACATCCGACATAGATCCCTTGACTACATCCGGGGTACTTTTACTTATATATAACGTTGGATGTAATTAGAGTACTGAACTTGCTCGGGGGGTTCTTCGGAATGAGGTTAAGGTTGAGGGCCGGTAATTCCTTTTGGATGATGATTAGAAATTTCTTTCTGAAAGAGTCATCTCGTATGTAGGGGAACGCCGCGTACATTTTAAATTCATCTTAGGGACAGTGTAATATAAAGTAGGTGGCGTCATCTTTTTATTCAACACAATGTTCAACTGTTTGAAGATTTGTTATGATGAATAACGGTTGTTCCACAAGTAATTTAAAAGAGTTGTTATTTCGTCATAAGAAGTCAGCCAATTAGATGACAGAGTAAGCAGCATTTAATTTGAAATTGAAAAAAACAAGATCTCTAAAAATTCATACCCAGACCCGTAAACGTACCCTTACGATATATACCAGTGTAGAATCCTGCCGAGTACCTGGAAACAGGAACGTCCAAAAATGGGAGTTTGCTGTTAGATTCTTTTTCTAGTGTAAATTTTATGTTAGGCTGTTGGGTATTAACAAAGTCCAAGAAAGAGTCTGCATTAAAATCTCGTTCAAGTAAGACAAACATGTCATCAACATAACGTTTATAAAATAAAGGGAGGAAGGATAAGGGGCAGGTGTACATAATGTGCTCTTCCAGAGGGTTCAAATTAAAAAGGTTGGCGAACTTAGGTCCCAAAGGACTTCCCATGGCTATTGCTTCCACCTGTTTATACAAAATACCATTGAAAATGAAGGCTGTGTCCAGCACGGCCAGCTCTAAAAATTGTTTTAAAAGATTCTTGTTGAAATTGTGAAATAATACATCGTCATCAGGTGAAAGCTGATTTAAAATAATCTGAATGGTTTCCTCCACAGGAACATTGGTGAACAGGGATTCAACGTCCAGACTGACCATGAATAAGTCGGGGTCTTGTTTGATAATTTCCTCCTTGAAATCGGTAGAACACGTTAAGACGTTAAGGCGTAAGGGCTTTTAGTTAATGGTTCCAGAATTGGTACTAGGAATTTAGCAAGATTATAATTGGGTGTGTTAACAGAGGAAAGAATAGGACGCAATGGGACATCGGTCTTGTGTAGCTTGTGCAATCCATACATAATACCGTATGAAGACCTGTAACAAACAAACTTTGGTACATACGTTCGTCTATTATATTATTTTGTTTCAATGTTTTGAGGAATCTGTTAACTTTGTCCTCGGATTTAGTGATATCACACAAGTCGGGGAGCCGAGTTTTTCAGATTTTTATTTATCATCAAGAATATTTTCCATTTTATTTGCATATTCCGGTTTATTAAGAATAACCGGCTTGACGACAGTAATGTCCTTGTTGGCTAAGTTCTTAAATGTAAGGTAATCCCCTCTCTCGAAGAATGGGTCCATCTTGTTTTTAAGTTGTTGAAGGTGCTGTGGGGGGCTAAGGCTGAAATCTGTGATTTAGGTTATTTTATTAGTGCTAAAGGGAAGGTCAGTAGTCCTGTGAAACAGTTATTCTATAGGGAGAAAAAATTGTTGGTAACTATACTCTGTTTTTTTCCATCTGTCCACCCGCCTGTGGTGTTTGCGTATGGTAACACTGCGTCCCGGGCTTAGATAGTTACGCTATGCGTAAGTTTTAGGTAAATGAAAGGATATCTGGGTGTAGATTTGCAACTGAAAAGTGTTTTAATAATTTACTGTATGCGAATTACACCGTTAATATTCGAAATAGGATATTATTATTATTGTTGAATGTAAGCTGAATTTAACTATCTAGAACCCGGGACGCAGTGTTACCATACGGAAACACCACGGGCGGGTGGACAGATGGAAAAAAACCAAGTATAGGTTTAAAATTCGGAAGACAGAAGTCAAGTCCCAAAGAGAGGAGAATTTCCTCCCTCTTCGACAATACTCTATTTGACAGGTTGAACACGGAATTTATGTTTTTATTTAAAACAGAAATAGTAACACCTAAACTCTTTAACTTCTTATCATGCCTAATAATAATACACCGAAGAAAGTTATTTATGGTCTTGTTTAAAAAGGCGAGTGAAGATAACAGAATCTAAAAAAGTGAGTGACTCGAACACTTTGGTTTTGTGTCCATAGACTGTGTCAGTGAGTCTCTTTAAATCCTTGTATTTTAAATTTATCTCAGTTTCTTAGTAGCATCGGTATAGAATTCTGAGTGATATAGAGAAGCCTCATATAGTTTAAACTAAACAAACTCTGGTACTTTACTATGTTTTTTCAGTTGGCAGTAGTACTTTAGAAAATCTAAATCTAATTTAGCTTTTTCGAGTTTCTTGGTAAATTCCTCCAATAAACTACACTTGGCGAGAGAGATGTTCCATATCTAGTCCGAATCAACTCGTGAGAATGGTTCAGTCCACCACCACGAAGTTTGAGTAGAAAGAGTAAGGCGAAGAAAATTCTGAACAACGCCATGGCGCCAGTTGAACTGTCTGTAGACTCCCTATGATACCTCCAACTTCCGGAGCAACAACCTTGGATGTTCTTCGAGCTGTTGCTCCAGAAGTTGGAGGTATACTATAAAAGTACAGGTTCCCCAGATGTAGTCAAGGGATCTATGTCGGATGTACGAAGAGGCTGTTGCTAGTGCTCATTGATCCTCATAGAAGGGTCAGCTTCGAAACCGGGAGTAGATTGTCCAGGCCTGGACAGTCTAATATCAAAAACCATTCCAAAATATGTAAAACTTCTATAGACTATAAAGACTTCTCAATATTAGGACAGATACAAAAAGAAAACTATTTTAACAATACCGGAAATCTATGGTTATCAAATTGACCGTACCACCGTTAAACTCCCAAACATCGTCCACACGATTGTTTATTGCCTGATAGTCTTGTCGAGCTTTCTCTCTCTCTCTCTCTCTCTCTCTCTCTCTCTCTCTCTCTCTCTCTCTCTCTCTCTCTCTCTCTCTCTCTCTCTCTCTCTCTCTCTCTCTCTCTTGTTGTAACATTATGCGAGTACTACAGTAGTTTGTTTTTAACTTCCTTCTGGGTAGGTTGTCACCTGCCATTTGCTTGTTCTTTTAATAAATATTTTAATGATTTTATTCTGAATGTTGTAATTTAATTATAATTATAATTCGATTTTACTTGTTTAATGATTGCCATATTCGCTGTTTGCAGCCAAGAAAATGCAACTATGGAGTTGTGAAACGTCGGCATATTTATATTAGAATGCATTTGGATAGTGCCTTTCCCTGACCCGCCTTGGATTATACATACTATGAACAATTGATGCACGTGACTAAACATATGTACCGTTAGATCTTAAGTTATTGACATTTTTCATTTTTTATATTTTTCCAATTTCTTATAATTACACTTTTTTTTCTTTTACATGTATGGTTTTAATCCCTTTCTTGATCTTCATCGTTTTTGTCTTTAGTGAAGAGAGTCATCTCGTTTTCTCATTCCTATTGCTTGTGAATTCCTTCTTTTCCGTTTTTCTCTCTCTCATTTCTCTTCCTTCGTTCACTCTACCTTTACTCTTCTTCCTCATCTTACTCTTGTCATTTCCCCTCCCCCTCCCTCCATCAACACAGCTCTGGCATTTCTGCAACAGTTGGGAGAAAATCCATCAGTCTCTGAGGTCGTCAGTCTCTTTGACCAGAAGATTGGTTCCAGTTTATTCAACAAGGTCCTATTTGCAATTTTTTTTATTTCGTTCCTTCCTTCCTTCTCTCTCTCTCTCTCTCTCTCTCTCTCTCTCTCTCTCTCTCTCTCTCATGCAATCCTTCCGTTTCTTATGGTCTTTGTTCTTTTCCTTTTTTATTTCAATCTCTCTTTTCCTTTTTGAGACAGGAATTCAGTGTTGCCGATGAATTTTGAGATTGTTTTTCTAATTTATTTTTCTACACCTTTTTTAAAATTTTGCACCTCTCTCTCTCTCTCTCTCTCTCTCTCTCTCTCTCTCTCTCTCTCTCTCTCTCTCTCTCTCTCTCTCTCTCGTTACGATATTAAATTAATTAGAAGTGGTGATGCCAGAAACAAAAGAAGAAAATGTCAGATCAACCCGTATAGTGAAAACTTCCACTAAATTAGCCCTCTTCACGCGCTGTCCTTCATCTCGTATCTTGTGCTCACTCTGGTTCTTTCTGGATATTTATTAAATAAATCCCTTCTTTCCCATATCGCTTTCTCGCCATCTGTCCTACACTTGCGGGACCCTCCTGTCCTTCTTCATTCTCACACTTCCAAATCATAGAATTTTCACCAGCCTATCAGCTCCTTTGTTTCAACAGAACTGAACCATGAGAAACAACCTGATCTGTTTGCCTACGCTTTTTACCACTATTACGTATATGGTACAATAGCAGTTCATGACATTAGCCTCTTCCGTTTTTCTCTAATTTACATTCAACAGCCAAACTTCTCTTCCTTAAAAGACATCTGGCTGAACAACCCCTTCATACATTCGAGTCTGGGCTTCCACACATTTTGCTATTTTCTGTTTCAGATATTCAGTGACATTTTCCCTTAAATAACGTTCTTCCACTATTCACATTAACATTCATTGCTCTCCCTACCTGGTTTCTATTACCATCATAACCTTACTTGCGATGGATGACATTAGTTGTCATCTTTCTCACTGGTAAAAATTCTCAAAGACTTCCACTCATTTCTGCTATTTCTCTTCGCTGCTGTATCTTCTGTTAACATCATCCATACCACACTCCCTTCTCTACCTATTTTTTTATGCCACAACTTTGCACTTATCACTCCCTCCATACAGATATCAAACAACACCTCAGACCCACTTTTCGCCGAACTAGTCACTTTCCTTTGAACATGTTTTAACTCCTGCCTCAGATATTCTCATTATATTTTACTCTCTGACATAGAACCTCTACATCCTTCACATTGCCCCTCCATCAATTGTATCACAAACACTTACCATTTCCATTCATGTCATGCATCACTTTCTTATTTCGTTTTTGCCAACTTGTTGGATAAATTGTTTCTACAACAAACGTCATGTTTCCTACCTGGTAGGTAAGAAACGGTATGCCCTTTAATTTAATAGTCTCCTTTCTCAGCTTTACCCTTTTATAGAGGCAGAATTAGTCCTTACATTCCTTTGGTTCCTTTCCCTCATCTCCACGTACCTTACACACTGGCAAGCCACTCACTCACACTTTCTGGGCCATATCCACTGCATCTCTCTCGCAAACTCTTTAACTCCTGTGTCTCTTTATTGTACAGCCTCTTAATGTCCCTCATGTCCTAAAATGCCATTTCCAGCTTTCCCTTACCCCTTCCACTCTTTGCCATTCAGTGCCCCTCCCACTCGTCAACCCCCGAACATCCACAAATCTTGGAATTACTTCATCGACCCATGACTTCAGACAGCATCTCTCTGCTTACATATTTTATTCTTGAGATCCATTTGCTCATTAACCTTTCAAGATTTACTTCCTTATAGAATAACGTATTCTACTTGTGAGACTTTAATCTTATTCACCCGTCTATTTTCATTGCTTGCCTTCATATTTTTCTTCACTTTCTCAACTACTTTATATATCCTCGAGCATACCTGAACACGATCTCTTTGGTCATTCAGCTGCACCTCCAAATAATATATGTTTTCCATCACTAAACCTCTTATCTCTTCGTCTCGCCACATATATTTATTCACAAATGGCCGCTCATAGTATTGGGGTTAAAACTCCCCCCCTCCTCACCAACGAGGAGAGCCATATTTGATCCCCTACCGAAGGAGAATAATATAGGCTCGGTCTGTTCAAACATTTGTTTATCTGTAGACCTAAGCAGAGACTTTGGTTGGGAGTCAGTTCGCTCCGTTAGTTGCAACTAGGAAAAGTAAAGTATTATGCGAACGACATCGTCCCTAAAGACCTGCTGAGTGACAAAAAAATGAGACTGTGCGCTCATAATTAAAATCTTCTGCCGAATCGCTCTTGGAATAACTTATTTTCAGTGTTTTAATGTCAAATTTTTAATTTCCATAAACAAGATCAGTTCCTAGGCCAAAAGTATTAGATGAACTGGTGAACGAATTAAAAAAGCTCATTGTCCTTGATGGCGTATCACGAGAAGCTGAACCTTCTTGAAGAGAAGATAAAGATTCGATGCTTCATCTGAGGAAAACAAAAAACGGAACTTCTTAGAGAAAGTTGGATAAAAAGATGTACGAAAACCAAAATCGGGATAATCAATTGTTTTTGAGGAAGTAGTTTTACTTCCTTATGCATTTAAAGTAGTAATGCATTTAAAAATAACAATGGCAATGATGATACTAAGGTTAATTTTTTTATTGCTGAATCATTCCAGCTGCGGCCTAAATCCGATTCAAACCCATCAAGTGCTCGTAGCAAAGGCAGACAACTCCCGCACGGCCCCCCCGCCCCCCCACCCCCCCCCCCCCCCCCCCCCTCCCCCCCCCCCGCCCCCGCTCTCCCCCCCCCCCCCCCCCCTCACTCCCCGCCACGAATACACAATGAGCACCTAGCTGTCGAAATTGGAGAGGACAAAACCCACTTAAGAATCTGATAATATAGACAAACATTCTTGTGGTTCCTCATTTTGTCTTGAAGTTTGTTATGATCAAATCCTTAGTTATATATGTTGCCTTTCCCTCCTGTTATCGTATTACCTCGTAATTATCATGATGAGTATGTAAAGTGATTAAGGCATTAGTATTTAGAATTTTTCCTGGAATATGACAACTGTTGTCTATTAACGCATTTACATATGAAAAACCTCGTTTATACAAGGTGTGAAGCAAAGTAAATAACAGCCCACTAAACACTAGCATTCTGCTAATTAAACTTGTATTGTGTATTGATGCCATTCATGGAACGCTTTGACAGCGTTTACACTTCATTGCGTCTGTAGTGAGCGAATGTCTTCATTGATAATTAGGTGACAGACATTCACTACTTCTGTTTAGCCAACATTAATTGCTCTTCTGGGTTAATTACAACGTCAAGATGCCAGAAAATGCCCACAAATGACGAGTGCTTTAGATAAATTCATGACATGTCCAAAGAATTCGAACATGGCGTAAAATACCTCGTACTATTTTATCCTCGCTTGGTGCCTTCCCAAGGTGGGGTTCTTGGGAACGAGCCAGCAGATTAACTTCCCAAGTCTCAGTCACCTCTCCTTGGTCATATCCGCAAATGACAAGGAGTCTGGAAATTGTTGTGCATGCTAAGGATTAGACATAATGCGTCTCCCCACGAATCGCCCGGCACCTTGATGTGGTGGTGGGGCTTGTGTGGTGCAAGGATGAATTGGGCTACAGTAGCCGAGTAGTACCCTACCCTGGCAGGTATAACCATGCTATACAGGCCAGTTCTGAGCATCCAGACTAAGCTCGGTCGACTTTTGAGCCTTCTCCTATTTTCAGTCCTTAACTTCTTCCCTTATCGGGAGTGCCCATTAGTTGACAACCTTGGACCTACACTGGATTACGGCTCTGACTGCTCCTCTAATTTGATGGAGGGTGAAGAGGACTGACATGTCTCTCCACCCGTAGAATTCGAGTACCTGTCGTGCCCGAGCGAGGGGAATTCTTATGTCAAACATGGCCCCCAGAGTTGGGTCAGATCTCGACGGACTGATGATACCTCGAGCTCTGGGAGCAATGTGTATAACCAGGTTGTAGCCTCTAGGGGTGGCCACTTAAAGTCGCATAACACATCCCTCCCTTGTTGGCCTCCGTTTTACTTAGGCATATGGTGGGCGGAGGACTACCTGGCTGAAATAATACAGTACTCGTATCTATGGTTGATACATTATCCCCCATTGTTGACCACTCGGGATCGGACTTGGAACTGGCTCAGGAAAGTGTAAATAAAGAAGTAAACGATGATTCCAGATCCAAACCCATATCAAACATTATAACTATGGAACCATACTCAATGCCATAAAAGGAAATTCCTCCAGTAACACACGAAGAAAGTGAAAATATTAAGTTTTCGAAATAGACGACCTCAAACAGAGCAGATCCCACATTGGTACACTTTGACTCATTATTTGGATATGGCACTTGGCCAAGATACTTGGTTTTTAAAACAGAAACAGAGCTGACCGCTGCTAAATTGGAAAATATTTTATTACCTCAGTACCCAATCAAAGAAATGACATTTAGATCTTTAACAAGAAAAAATAGTAAATAATAGACTTATATGGTATTTAGAGAAAAATAAAGTTCTAGCAGCAACCCAATCTGGAAGTAGGAAAAATCATATTAACATCACTAGAAGATCAAATCAAACGAGGGTTTGTACAAAATAAAATTACTGTTGCAGTCCTGTTCGACATTCAAAAGGTTTATGATACAACATGGAGATATTCAATCTTAAAATCTCTATATGACATAAGTCTAAGGGGTGAACTCCCAATTTTTATACGAAATTTCCTAACAGAAAGCACATTTCAGACTAAAATTGAAACAGTATTATCAGAAACATTTGAAATAAAAGAGGGTATCCCTCAAGGCAGCGTACTAAGCAGCACATTATTTGCATTAGCTATCAATAAAATTGTTAAAATGCTTCCAAAAGATGTAAACAACAACTACTATATTGATGATTTTGCCAGTTTTTACACTGCAAACAACTTATGCCATATCCAAAGAATTTTAAATATCTCCACAACTAAAATTGAACAATGGGCATTATCTGTTGGATTTAAATTTTCTGTTGAAAAAACGCAAGCAATAACATTTTATAAGGATCAACGTTGGCTCAGAAATCAAGTTATAGCTCTTACCATGAACAATACTCCCTTCCAATTTTATCAAGAATTCAAATTCTTAGGCCTATATTTTGACAGTCATTTGAACTGGAAGGCCCATGTAAGACACACCAAAGCAGAGGCCTTGAAAGCTATAAATATATTTTAAAAATTAGTTCACACTTCATGGGGTACTGATAGAAAAACTTTATTGAAACTTTATAAGACTACAGTTCTACCAATATTAGAATATGGCAGTCCAATTTATAGTTTTGCTAGTGAGACAACTCTCAAAATGCTAGATCCCGTACACCATCTTGGGCTTCGTTTAGCCACCGGAGCCAATCCAATCCTTGATCGTAGAAAGTGGAGAAATGCCACTCTCTTATAGATTCAAAATAACAACGATGTGCAGAGCTTTAAAATTGTAAATAGTCCAGCAAAAACCAAAGATTTATTTAAAGATCCAGATTGTTTCTGGAATACAAAAATTATCCAATCCATCCCAGTTAGAGCTAATAGATTATTTAATAGCAATTACCTATATAATATTGAATTTTACAATTTTAACAAAATAATGCCTCCATGGTTGATAAGTGCTCCCCAGATATGTAACAAACTATGTACAATACCAATTAATAAATTGAATAATCCCCTCGCTATGAAACAATATTCTCTGGAACATATCCAGGTACACAATAATAAACATATATATATATATATATACTGATGGTTCCAAAGATGATATGGGAGTTGGATTCGCTGTTTACGGAAACAATATAAAGATGCAAGCCTCCTTACAAAGCAAAGCATCAGTGTTCACTGCAGAATTACTAGCAATAAAAACAGCATTAACAACTATGAAGTAACCATCTTTAGCTATTCACTAAGTTCAATAAATGCAATAAGCTCTTATACTCCAAAAAACAAAATTATAAGTGAAATTAGACATACATTATATAAAATGAAAAGACAATATCAGCAGAATTATTACCACTAGAAAATTATATAAGACACAGTAAATCGGTGATTAAGAAAAAATGGCAATATAATTGAATGGAAACCATCCTAAGAGTAGATTAAGAGAAATAAAAGAAATTGTAGACCTGTGGCCATCATCCTATGGGAAATGCCGCAAGAATTCAGTAATATTGACACGGCTAAGAATTGGTCACACTAAACTGACACATGGTTACCTAATAAGTAACCCTCATGCCCCTCTACCTATGTACGAAATATGTAATGTGCAAATAACAGTAAATCATATTTTTAAAATCAGTCCAAAGTATAGAATACAAAGAGACATATTATTTAGAAGATATTCTTTTAAAGAAATATTGTCAGAAAGTGACAAATTTTCACTTTTTAGTATTTTGAAATTCCTTAAATTTAATCATTCATACGATAAAATATAATCTATAGTAATTTATAATATATTCCAGGTAGTAAATATTTATTTTTTAGATAATAATTTATATTCGAGATAGTAAATATTTATTTTTTAGAGATATTGATAGCATGTCTAATCCTTCGGGCCATCCCTAGGAAAGTTAATATTAACTCAGTGGTCTGGTTAAAAAAAAAATAAAAATAAATAAAAAAAAGACACTGCGTGACTCATTCGTGGGTTCTTGATATCAGTTGACAACCATACTTTCTACGACGACTGTATGGTTCCCTTGACGGGAAGACATTTGTTGGTCGAATCCAATGTCCCAGTATTCGGAATCTGAGACAAAGGTTTCTCTCTCTTGGAGGCATGACAGGGTTGGACATTTTATTCTTGCTTAGATTCTCGGGGAAGAGTGCAATGCAGAACAGTTATGTATTTCCATAAAGGAGGCAGGCCTCCTAGCAAATTTTAGATCATGTTCTGTAAATGTGTTCGTATATACTTAATAATAAATATATATGGTTTAGATTGTTTATATGGTATATATATATATATATATATTATATATATTATAATATAATATATCTATATATATTACTATATTATATAATAATATATATATATATATATCATATATATATATTATATAATATATGCAATATAAAAAAAACCACTGTATCGTGCTTCTAAGAAATCAATAGAGGGATCCACAGTAATATCCTTGTTTATCTAGATATAATATGTTTATACAAAGCTTAAAGCTTTCGTCCATCCTCCTGTGGACTTGATCACTAAGCAAAATGATTTTGCTTAGTGATCAAGTCCACAGGAGGATGGACGAAAGCTTTAAGCTTTGTATAAACATATTATATCTAGATAAACAAGGATATTACTGTGGATCCCTCTATTGATATATATATATATTATGTGTGTGTGTTTTGAAGTGTTTCTTCTTATGAAACTTTCCTTTTCAACATGGGAAGTTACCTTACAGCGTTAATAACCTAGGTTATGTGATGCCAGTTTTAATTACCATAAATCAGTTATTCAATCAATCCTCGCCAGAAGGTATAAATGCTGATATTCATAAGATGAACCTGTTGAGGTAAGAATATATTAACCAGATGCCGTTGCTAAAGTACAGTTATTAAAAGTATTAGAATTCTGTTTTAAAGGACGTGGCAGTTTTCCAGTGATATTGTCTTAAAGAAATTTCACCCGAAAACTTCAATAGCTAATTTGTAGATTTATATCAACTAATAATACAGTTTTTTTTTTAAATATTTCTTTTCCGTGATTAAACTTGCCTCCAACTTATTGATTAGCTTATGCAGATCATATTGACTTTTGTGGTGAAAACATCCAGGAAATTGATAGAAAAATAAGCCTTTTTAGAGAAGTTGCAAATCAAGTTGGCCTCGAAATAAATGAGGCTAAAACCAAAATCGTGAAAGTTGGAAGCTGTCGAGAATTTGAAATACCTTGGATCAACAGTTACAGCTGAAAATAGACTAGAAGAAGAGGTACTCAGAGCCAAATGTAGTTGGCTTTAGCCAAAGTTCTCAGTAGCATTATTTTATCAAGGAGAACAAAGGTGAAGGCCTATACAACCATTATTAGACCCGTCTTAACGTATGGTTGTGAAACCTGGAGGCTGACAAAGGATCTGGAACGAAAGCTGGAAGTGTGTGAGAACGGAATCTTGAGAAGGATTTTTGGACTGGTCCTTGATGCGCAGATGGGGCAAGGGAGAAAAGGGCATAATAATGAACTGAGGGAAATGACAGAAGTAACCCTGATAACAAGCACAATTATGGCTCAAAGACTGAGGTGGGCAGGACATGTGGCCAGGGCTCATGAGGATAGACTGATAAGCCAGATTACTAGAGGACAACCAGAGGGTAGACGACCTCTAAGAAGACCCCGCATGAGATGGTCTGATAAACATAAAAAGGGACATAACAAAGCTTGGAGTGGATGGTCCAGGGTATTGGTGGGATGTTGCATAGGACCGTGGTCGTTGGAAGCTTCTTGTAGCGGCGGCAAAGAGCCACGGAGGCCCACAGCCAGTGGAGTGAGTGAGTTCAACTTACGTTACGGTTGTCAACCTGACAACAGTTACAAATCTATCTTTTCTTTGGCTTTATTTCTGCTGTGGGTTATTCCCATGTGGTGGTTGTCTTTCTTGCCATTTTTCCAGTAAGAAAAAATTTTTAAATTTTTTAAGTACTGAAAGTGCTGAAGAAGTATGTACACCTTAATTTATCAGGTTAACATTCTGTTCAACGTCCAGTGGCCAGTGTTAGTGTAAATATAGTCTAATCTAAACCATCTCAGCAATCCTTTTTTGACAATCTTTTGTTTACATCATTCTGTCAACACTAACTAAATGAGATTAATTAAAAGGGTATAGTTAACAAAGTACAGTCTGTATAAATAGTAATATTCACAGTAACAACAGAATGGAGGGACTTTATTAAATTTTAAGACCTATTTGAATAATCTCAATATATAAAAGAAAAGAGGCCAATATGCAGAACAAGAAAAACCCTCCAGAAATGCCAGACAGTCCAATAATAAAAGAAAAAAAAAAACAGTCCTTAGTGTACCCTAAAACAAGAGGTTTATACCGAAGACCGATGAGCGGTATGATACGAGGATTTGGCAATATGGCCATTCTGGCATTCAAGTCCATTTAAAAAAGCCATTTTACACAATTCACCTTTTCTCACTATCATTTCGAGGCTCACTCTGGAGCTGAATCGGCTTTTCAGCCCCAGAGTCTGGCCTTTAGTCTTAAATACCTATATCCTTTGTCGCTGGCATAGGGAATGTTTCTAAATTTTCTGCACTTGGCACTGTTGCCATTCAGGTTCAGTGGGTACAGGAAAGTAGAGGAGATTTCTTTTTTACTGTAAATGTCGTCATTTTCTCTTGTGAACAAAATGTAACAGTTCTTCGGTTGATGTTTATGAGAAAACCTTCTTCTTAGGACAATTGTTTCTAAGGTATGTCCAAATTACGTTATGACTGTTACGTTCATTGTCAGAAACCTCCCTAGGAATAAGGAAGAGAGAACCTTGGTACACTATACTATTCAATTAAAAAGCTACCTCAAAAATGCAACCTAAAAGATATTGGAGAAATGTTACTCGAGGGGGTTTTAGTTCAAGATCCTTAAAATTTCTTTTGTAAATTAGACTGCCAAAACGTAGAGACATTAATGTCCATTCCACCGTGGTTTGTTCATGACGCTTCTTGTATTGACAATTAAGATTTATACTGATTTCCCCCCCAAAACAATTGATCTAATTGAGTATCACGGGCAAGGATAGCATTATCCCAGCAGAACTTTCTGATACGGCATGTGTAATCTTTGCAGAACTGACAGTTTTAATCCAAGGTTTGTATGCGAGTATAAGGATAAGAGGAATTTGGTCCTTGAAGCCTTGCAGACTTATATTTTACTTAAAAATGCTTATGTTGCAGGCGAAATCTGCCTTGGGAAGTGAAGTCGTCCCAAAGTTTATCTTTAATGGGTTTTATCTTTACCTAGACCGGATGAATATGAAGAATAGGTGTCCGTCCTTAAATGATTTGGAAAAACAAATTATGAAAAGGCTTATTAAAACAGATGCCCAGTCCAGGGATTAACATAAGAAGATGCTAGTATAAGGATAAGGAATGAATGATCTTTGAATCACTTGGTGCTTTTCATCCTGAAATTCAATACGCTCAAGAATGGGGTTTCCTTTTAAGCGTCGTCCACACGAGCAGACTTGGTCTGGGAGACAGTCCGTTGGCAGACAAAATCTTTTTAAACTGAAGTCTGTTGTCCACTGGCTGTGTCTGGCCAGTCAAAGTCTGGGTAGAGGCGAGCACAGTGCGACAATTGCAGCATAGTTCATAGCCAGAACATTAAGGAACTGCACTTTCTGCCTTATTGATAGGCATTTGCGCGAAGAGGAGGAGAGCCTTGGTTAAAGGGGAATTGTTTAAAAGCTGGTTCATCAAAAGGAAAGGTTTAGGAAGTCGTGCGATTATTTTAAGAGAACTGCGGAGGGGACCAACAGACGCTTCCAAAGTTATGTAAGAATGGACCCCCCAAGACCTTCCATTCCCTGCTTGACAAAGTTTCCCCCTAGCATTCCAGTGAAGAAAACAGAGAAGAGAAATAGTATGGTGACAGGAAAATCAACAAAGGGAAATAGCTGCAAAAAAGTAAATATGTGTATTGGATCACACAATGCTTGAAGATCAATGACAGTATACATAATTTATATAACAAATGACCGTACTTACGGATTAAACACACGTATTATATATAAATACTTAAAATAAAAAAAGTTAAATATTATAAGAATAAATAGGATTATGCTTCATGTTCAGTCTATATAATTACTTTACCAATATAAACAATATTTTTATGCTTTTCATATACAATATTTGTTTCTTATACTAAAACTAATGCATCACTGTGTCACATCCGTATGCCTGGCAGTCGAATACGTGTACGCTCCACAGAAGAGGTGAGTCTGGCAATGGACAAATTTTACGTTTTGTCTACAAACAAAGTCTGGTCGTACCTCTGCATGTCTCTGTTTCTGTTAGGCCCTGCTTACTGTGGGCTTCTGGAAAATGAGGTTGCAAAAATGAAGGCAAGAACTGCTGCAGTATGTGATATGAAACGACCAATGCTAATGCCTTTTTTACAATGAAAGGAAATTGGAAGGAGAGATGGCCGTTCGTTTCATGTCTTCTTATTTAAACGTATAAATATTCATTTTTAGCCGCCCCCCCGCCCCCTGCCCCCATTTCATTTCTAGGAGGGAGTTCTTGAATCTTATTGTGCATACTGCGATAGGGTGGCCCGGGCATTCCAGTCATTTCCAGAGATACTTTCAGAGAGAATGTACAACGATTTATGCTGGCATCTTTTTCAAAAGTGATCGAAATTCATTAGTAATTTATAGGAATCTGTGTTCAAATTTCATCGTATTAATTTAAAAACTATAAATAATTTCATCTACTTTTCATTAAATTGTTTTCTTCGTTTATACATTTTAGTCTATAGAATGGGAGCTTTTTTCATAAACACCATGAATCCAGACATGAGTTCATCCATTGTCAAATGAAGGCTATTTTAGAATGTGATGACTGTGACTGTCTTGTGAAAGCCAAGGAACCTGGAATCGCAGGGTGCTTGAGGACTGAATCTGCAGATTTTAGTTTCCTACGGAATTTGAGGATAGTCTCCATTTCAAAGAAGTATACGTTTTTACCTTATAGTTCTAAAAGTTAAGGAAGGCCTGAAATAATTTTGGCACTTAAGTGTGACTGTTCTTATTAATGGACGTTTCACGTGTAGAGTTAGCAAGAAACGCGTCTATCGCCACATTGTTATTCCTCTGTCACCTCCTCCCACCCTCCCCCGAGTGGCATTACATTCTTAAATTTCCATAGTCCATTGCTGATAGTGATTGTATGAATAATCTCATCATAATCATGATTTAGAAAGGTGAGTCCTTGTTGTAAAAAATTTCTGTCAAGCCTTAAAGCCTTTTAGCGGATCCTAATCGTCAACCTTCTTGTGCCCCTTTACCTTTCTCCATCGTCTCTTCCTCACCCGGCCTTTACTATCAGTATTGTCTGTTGGTTCGTTCTTTTTCTATCAAGAGTTTCACGCCTGACTGCCTTTGAGTCATAACATCACGGATAACGAAGATTGGAATCCATTCCCCAGACCGCTTCCACACGATTTCCCTTTTTTTGGTATTGCTCAACCTAGTTCTTGTATTTGTAGAGTACCATTGTTATTATTCTCCTCTTTTGGGGAATGCAGGGCATGGCAAATGCTAAACGATATGATTAGGTACCGGTTTTGTGGTGTATTTCATGTCCTTTCGAAAAATTTCTCTTTGCTTGCTGTTATTTAATGTATTACTCATATTTTTGTCTTAGTTCAATCGTCGTTTACCTTATTTGTCGTTCTGATATTCGCCACTTACGTATTTGCATAAGAATTTTGATTTCGTTGGCTTATTTTCGTTGGGAATAGATCTTTCGTTGACATTACTTACCCATTGATAATACAGGGGAAAAGCTGCAGTCTGTCCATTTTGCGAAAGCTCCAGACATCTACAAAACACTTCTTATTATATCTAGAGGTTTCCTTACAAATTAATGCTGGTTTGTCTTTTATGAAAGAGAAAAGTTTAATTTTCGCCTAGAATATTACGCGCATAAATATAGCTTTTTGACAGATCTATCGGATCTACAAACGTAACTTTATTTCGATCGAAGTTAATGGCCCATTATTATTACAAAAGTGGTAATTAAAGGTCTTGATTATCACAGTTTACTACAAGAAGAGGCTGCTAACTCTAGGACTGCTTCTATTTCTTCATGTAGTGCATCGTAGCTGTCACTTCAGTATTTTGGAAGTTGAACGTCAAAACATTCTACAGAAAAAAAAAATATACCTGGATAAAAAACCTAGTGAACCATTTTTTTTTTCTATTTACATAAAAGCAACTAATGGACTAATTCCCCTCACTGTTAACTTGGTTATAGAACATTTTTCCTTTTGCATTTATGAAATAAGTAAATGTGGAGTAGAATGGGAAACCAAACTAATAAGTGATAATCCACTCGTCACCTGAATCTAAAACCAAATCAATAATAATGATAATCCATTCGCCATCAAAATGGAGCTTTTGTGCATGTGGGTTCTGCCTGCCATTTCCTTCTCCCGAAATTCCAGCCGTCCCTTGACAGAAACAACCCAAATTCCACTCCTTGTTCCCGTTGTTCTCAACCCTGCCATCGGGAGGAAAGAAAGAGAAGAGGAATATACGCTTTATATTCTGACAAGGTGTCTCTGTAAAGAAATACTTTGTTACGCCCATTCCTTCAACGCCTTTCGCTCCCACCCACTTCTAGCAATCATATCCCCATGTTCAAACGCCCCCACCCCTTCCCCCTCTCCCAGTTCCTGATCCACGCCTTCTACCATCCAACCCCCACGGCTGTAACTTTCCAGCCCTACAAGATTGGCCCAAGTTTGTTTGGGGTCGTTTAACGCTCCAGCGGACTTTCTGATTACTTGTTGGCGAGATCTCGCGCTCCTCCTACTTCTGAGAGGAAGGGAATGAGAATGAGAGAGAGAGAGAGAGAGAGAGAGAGAGAGAGAGAGAGAGAGAGAGAGAGAGAGAGAGAGAGGTTGTATTCGGGGAACTATTATTTGTACTGTTTGGATATTTAACTGAGTAATCTGTAAGGTAGGATATTTTCATATTGGTTGACCTTAGGCAACCTAGTGTTGCAACGACTGTGGGCTGAAAAGTGAATAAAAATAATCGACTTCTCAAGTCCCCAAGTCTGGGACATTTGGGCAGCAGGCGCCTAACAGCCAAAGTATCAAGCATTCATAACAAAAAATGTCTGGGTTTGCCCAGTCATTAAAAATCCAACCGTCAAACATGCGTAGGCAGTCCTTGAGCGACAAAAGCAGTGTCCCATCTCCGTGGCATGTAGTCGTACACCCTTGGGAGAGCTGATCTGATAATTTACAGTTTTTACTGTTACACCAGTAACCACACTATCCCATGAGAGTAGCCGCGCTTTCCTAACCTGTGTGTTGCCGTTTTCTTGGCCAAGTGCTCTGCCCTCTGATTTTGTTGCACTGGTGTGTACTTACTATAGTACCCAATAAAAATACATCTCTCTATAATGATAGTTCTATAAGAAAAATACCCGTTCTAGTATTTTTGTCGCCATATAGTGACTACTGTTAGATTTTCCGAATGAATTCTTATGCACTCTTGGAATTACTAAATATTACAAAATTTCTCCCGGTACGAATTAAAATTTCCTTTAGTTCCACCAAAATTTCATATGATAAACCTACACCTCTTATAGGATGTTTTAACTGTTCTCATAGCATTATGACAAGGCACTCACAGTTCGACAGCAGCTCAGGTCGGTGAACGAATGACGAATGTCATTGTTTTTCTAGAAATAGACAGTTTTGTGTTATCGTCTTTAAAGGCAAATTCCTCAACATCAGCTTCTCGGGATCATTTATCAGTATACAGAACTTAGGGCATTTCCATTGTGGTACCATTTGAACTTTGATAATTATGTTTCCCAAGAGAGGGTTATGTACATTCACGAATTCCAAAGGGGATGAGGTGCCGGAATCCCATTGGTTAATCAATCCCAGTTCTTCTATAAACGAAGAATTCCTAGTGCATGTAAATGACTAATTGATTATGTTAATGTAGAATATCATGGCCATCATAAAGTAATGCCCCTCCATTATTATCAATATTTGAATTATATGCCAGCGTAATGATATATATTTGTTTTTGCAATGAGTATTAGAGTTGCCTGTCACTGTCTCTTGCAGTACAGTAGAAATGGAGGAAATGTCATTCATCATAGTTAAAGTGTCTCGAATTTGGCTCCCAGCGCCAGGAAATTTCATTGAAGTATGTAGGAGAAGCTATGGAGGTCTTAAAACCTCTATTGTGAAGATTCCCATTAATTGCTCATGTATAAGAGTACTCACTGGCAATTTAGAAAGTTTGACAGATTGTTTTATAGTTTTCTCTAGAGCATCCCTGTCTGTTTTTATCAAGACTGAAGGAAGTAGCAATTGCAGGTAACATGTTTCTGATAAGGAAGACATAATTAAACTCCTAAAACTAAAGAGCAGCATCTACTGGATCAGCATGGAGAGAGGTAGAAGCATCTATGGATGTCGGCACAGGAGAACCAGCACCATGTGGCTTCACCTTCAAGTTGGTGTTTATGCAACAGAAACTGGCACTGGACCAACACTCATTGATGTTTCCCCATTCAGTGGGGTGGGGGAAGGGGGGGGAATGTGTGTAATACGAACTTGAGGTTGCTTGAGAATTTTGCGGTAGTGAGCATCTCTAGACTTAAGGTGAGACATGAAATTCTAACAGTAATGACTGGATTTTCTCAAAATTTTGACGCAATGTCTGATGGCGGCTAAACTAGGTTCCATCAAAAATTTGAGTTAACTCCTTGTTACTGCAATTCCTTCATATGAATCCCTTGGAGAAATTCAAGCTTGAATGTGCAATCCTGCGCTCCAGCAAAAGTTAACAAGCTCAACGAAAGCTCACTTTCCTGAAGTATACCAGCTTCTTTTAGAAACCTGTTTTCATTCTGGAGAGATAGCCTTCGCTGTCTGCCGTAGCAGTGAACTAATGCTTTATAAGCTCAGAGTTTAATATCTATATTAGTATCGTTTAGAACAATATTTAGAACAGATGGTAATCTGGGATATCTAGTGCTAACCGACTAATGCAGTGTTCATAGGTGGTAACGAACAAGAGATATAAGGATTGACAGTAGGATTTAAAAGTAATTGTAATCTGGAGGTGTTAAATGTAGCTTAATGAATAGTTAGGTTAAAAGAGTGTTGTATGCGGAAACCTAGAAGATACTTATATATGATAGTGTGGATGATAAGGAAGCAAGCCGTACGAATGATGGCAGAAACAGGGAAACTGATTGCCCAAGGTCACGTGTATCAAAAATCCGAGAGGTCCCTACAATAACCCTTGTTTCCTTGCTCGTGAATATGCACTGAAAAAAATGTGGATCTGAAATACGTACATAATTCATCGGTTCAAGCAAGCAATGTGTTTGCGGTATTTGTATTTCGTCTTTGGGTAGCATCTCTTCATTCGCGGAAGCAGTGTTCTTGCACAGAACACTGTTCATCATTTTTTTGCGGGACATTGAATTTTTTTTTTTTTGACATCATGGACACTGTAATAGTATAATATATATTTTATGTCCATATTTAAAGAAAAACTATGTTTCAACCCATGAAACATCTAGAAAATCATTCTTAGCAGTTTTGTTTTTGAATGTTTATAATGTAATTACTCTATAATAGGTTAAATTCATATTGCCTCTTATATGAACACGAAATTGCATTTAAGGAAAACTAAAATACTCGAATTTAACGAAGAATGGTTAAGTAAATAATCCGATTAGTGTGTAATAATATCAATGAAATATAAGAGACACCGTATGAAGACCAAAAGAAAAAAAAAAAAAAAAAAAGTGTTATATACGCGTCATCTATTTTACGTTACTCTCCCCTGACAAGTCAGACAGACATTTATGGCTTATGCAGTTTTAAAGACGTATTGTTGAGGGCAGGTCACAGGTTGAAGATATAAATTCAGGGCTGAAATGGTGTTAGTGGAGAAGGAAGAGCTTGAGGAGATGAACTTGCTGGGGTATCACACAAATGGAATATTAATCTTTGCTGTACGTCTTCAGGTCCAGAAATAATTGTGATAGTGTACTGAAATAATTATACGTTGGCGTGAACGACTACTGCATTAACACAAGCACACATTTATATATATATATATATATATAGATATATAATATATATATATTATATATATATATTATATCATTCGAGCTACAAATGTCCTTTAATATCTAATTCGCTCTACCTCGGAATTGATATATTTTCATATATGTACCGAAGGGGAATTTTTAATTGATAATAATTTCGTCCCCCCATGGGATCGAACTAAAAATTTCCCTTCGGCACATATATGAAAATATATCAATTCCGAGGTAGAGCGAATTAGATATTAAAGGACAATTGTAGCTCGAATGATTTATATGAATCACGGTGATGTGATAAGTATTCATATATATATATATAATATATATATATATATATATATATATATATGTGTGTGTGTGTGTATGTGTAATATATATACATATATATATATATATATATATATATATATATATATATATATAGATATATATTAACGAGCTCGTCCACATTCACGAAGCGAACCTGTTAGCCGTCGCTTTGTAGGCAAGGATGCTACACTACAGGTCACAGCTTTGGCCCATATGAATTATCATCATCATCAACGTTTATTACGATGGACGTGGAATGATTTTCTTCCAGTCTTCTCAGTCCTAAGGCTGTTTCCTCCTGAACTCTCAGTAGGTCTAGGCCTTCATTTGTTGCCTTTCGCCTTGATTTTTTTGAGCGTTATCTTATTATTTCAATCACGTATCCAAACTAATTCATTCTGTGAGTATTCTGCCGTTTTCTCATGTTGAGCATGGAATTATGGACTTGATTCACACTAATTTATTGGATAATCATAATTTTTCAAATGCATATACAATAAATATTTTTATATTTAGCAGTTCATACAGAATTGTGATACTTTCCAATGGGACTGTTACTGATTATATTATCTTTGTGTCCATTATATTTTATTAAGGTTTTTGCAAAAACAAATATCACATATACAGCTAGAGACAGAATTTGTAGAATTTCTTACTAATATACCTTTAATATTAACATTACTGAAAGCAAAATTTACATTGCAAAGTTTCAAAATCCATATAGTCTGATCCTGTCATCTTATGGTAATTTTAGATATTGCCCACATATAATTCTGGTTTCTTCTCAGTTGAGTAAAACGTATTCTTGCCTTTTTTATGCTGTAAACGGTGTTTATCTCTGCATCACTGAACTGATACCTAAAAAACACGCAGAGATTTTAAAAGATACGAGGATAATTTGATAATTCATCATTTCGCTAATGGGTAAAATTAAAATAACATTCCTATATTTTCGGTATATTGAAAAAGTGAATTGTCTGTCGTGTCTACTATACCAATGAACAATAACGTTAAGGAAATATTAAATATAATTCCTTTTCTCTTGTCGTGTAACTTTCATAAACTGAACTGCTAGGAGGTTATTCAGTCCAGTTATTATACTTTCCTACGACTGTCGTGGTCAGCCCACATAAAAAAAAAATGCCAACCACTCACTGCTGGTAGTTTTCTCGGTAAACATTTTTGCTAAAAGTCACATCAGTTATGTCCGAACCTGTCAAACTCGTCTAGCAAAATTCATTTTTGAACATCTAACCACATAAGGTTATGTTTATTTTTCCTCTTAGCCTTGGTACATGTCATCTCTGTTTCACAATAACTCAGTTAATGAAGATAAAAGATGCGACAGTGCAGATTATGTGATTGTGAATCGATATATCCAAATGAACGCTGGCATTTATCGTTAATCATTTAAAGTGACAGTGGCAAATAGGACTGATCAGTAGATCTGTAGAGATTCTCTGTAAACCGACGAAACAGTCATGGCAGATCTTCCAAGAATCAGGATGTTTACCCTTCATATGCTCTTGAGGTTTTAGCCGTTCTGATACTAGATTACATTTTGTGTTAGTATATATATATATATATATATATATATATATATATATATATATATATATATATATATATATATATATATTAATAAAGAATGTCCTTTTTGGGATTACAGTACATACCCCTATATATTTGTGTAGGTATGCCCGTGTATATAAGCACGCTTACATGAATTTGATTAAGAAAATGCTCTTCTTTTTATGAGTTGAATGCCTTTGTATTTTTGTCAACTCCCGTCATTCACTGAGTTTTGCATGCAATGCAATTTTTTTCCTACTGTTCATTTTTCCAAACTGAAATCTTTGAGATCTCAGTGGACTTCAAATATTTGGTTCTTCCTGCCACGGAAAGGTGCTTACTCTTGCGCAACCTTTCCATCTTTTCTGTGCCCGTGACAATTCATTCCCGACAGGATGTGGCAAATACCTTTAATTAAAGTGAACGATTAAAGACTCCAGAAAACCAGCGGTGCAAATGAGGTCAACTGAGAGGCCGTCTTGCGAAGACGTTCGTGGGTGAAACCTTATGAGACAGCTGTAATTGGATAAATTGGAACAATAGAGGGAAGGAAGGAAGAGTGGGAGGGGCGTAGGGGGACGATGCAACTCTTGTAGGAGGAGGAGGAGGAGGAGGTGGAGGCGTTAGAGGAACCGGGTGCCGACTTGTCACTGAATGGCGATTTGCATGGACGGTGTGGGAGGACACGACGCACGACATCTGTCCATATCTTTCCTTCCCCTCATTCTCGTCCGTTTACCTCCCTGTCCTCCTCATTGGTGTGTTCTCTTCACTTGCCCTTTCCGTTTCGTCTCGCTTCGCTTCGCTTGGCGTGCATCAGTGACGCATCCAGTTTCGACTTACTTTTTCCCTTTTAGTCATTACCAGGTATTTGAAAATTAATCCTTGGGACCTTTTTATCTTAACCCTGCATTCAGTAACGTCGGTTTCTTGTTGAGTCCACGTTTATCCTTCATCCATCTCCTCATTTCCTTTTCATTCTTTAATCGCCTCCCTTTCGTTGTCTCTCTCTTCCGAATTCTGTTCTTCCTTCTCCCAATTCACTTCCAAGTATTTTTTGCTTCAGCTACAGTTGGCTCTTTTCTTTTCCCGGTCTCACTCTACCATTTGTATCTAGTTCCTTGTTTTCCCCGCCTTATTTCCTCCCACCCTCATTTCCCTTTCCTCAGTCTTTCCATCGTCGTTTTCCTACTGCCGCTGCGCTCTCTCTCTCTCTCTCTCTCTCTCTCTCTCTCTCTCTCTCTCTCTCTCTCTCTCTCTCTTTTTCGCACTATCGCACTTGGGCAGTTTACGAGCAGTGTTTAGTTACCCGTGATAATTCGGCTTCGTTGAGTCAACTCTCTCAATTAAGCCATCGGGTCGAGGATTGGCAGTGTGCGTGCGGGCGTGCGTGCGCTCACGAGATTCACCGAGTGTCTATATTTATGGCTCCGTCTGTCTGTCTCCGTCCTTTGTGCGCCTGTCACATCATTAGGAAATGGCGATCACTCAGCCGACTGGGCTGGATGGAGGGACATATTTCTTACTTTGATCATCTTGGTTTATTTTCTTCATAATCCTCTGGTTATTGAATGGTGTTTTGTATTTCATTGTTCTTTTCAGGGCTAAATTGGCAAAGAGGGGAAATGAGAGTTCCGAAGTCCGTCTGTCTGTCATCCGTCCGGGGTTTGTGGGTCTGTTTTCATATTCTAAAGGAGTTTGGGATTACGTGCCGGATTTTTTTCATAAATATGCGACGTGTTTTTGACGGAATGTGCACAATTCCGGTAATTATGCGCGCAATTACTTCCAAGCTTTCTAGGAAACGTTTTGATAAGCTTGGAACTGCGCAACAGATGGGATGTCTTAAAATCCAAGGTTTCCACAACCAGCGATCATTTGAGAGGCAACCTACTGTTGGAGGAAGTCGCCAGTTGTTTCGAGAGTGATATCAAATTAACCGGTAATTATTGTTATCCATACATTTATTTTTACTCTCTCTCTCTCTCTCTCTCTCTCTCTCTCTCTCTCTCTCTCTCTCTCTCTCTCTCTCTCAATACCATTTGAACTATGGTTACAATTTTGTTCAGTTTTGTGTTAGCTTAGTAGAAACAAGGAAAACTTCATCTGTTTAAGAAGGATCTGCCTACACACACACACACACACACACACACATATTTATATATATATATAATATATATATATATATATATATATATATATATATATATATGTGTGTGTGTGTGTGTGTGTGTGTAGGCAGATCCTTCTTAAACAGATGAAGTTTTCCTTGTTTCTACTAAGCTAACACAAAACTGAACAAAATTGTAACCATAGTTCAAATGGTATTGAGAGAGAGAGAGAGGAGAGAGAGAGAGACGAGAGAGAGCGAGAGAGTAAAAAATAAATGTATGGATAACAATAATTACCGGTTAATTTGATATCACTCTCGAAACAACTGGCGACTTCCTCCAACAGTAGGTTGCCTCTCAAATGATCGCTGGCTGTGGAAAACCTTGGATTTTAAGACATATTTATATATGTATATATATATATATATATATATATATATATATATATATGTGTGTGTGTGTGTGTGTGTGTGTGTGTGTGTGTGTGTGTGTGTGTGTGTGTGTGTGTGTAGGCAGATCCTTTTTGAACACAGATGAAGTTTTCCTCGTTTCTGAAAAAATCTCATACATTATACTATGATAACACAAAAAAAACTGCCCATATATTTTAACCAAAGGGAAAGATATTTCCAGGGTAAATCCCTTTCAAATAACTTGGGAGATAAAGCAGATATTACTGCTCTCGTATCCTTTTTAAAGTGTATAAATTTTTTTAATAACATTTAGATAATTATTTATATATCATATACAGATTTTTAAACACATTAAACTATTTTTAATATATATTACGCCATTCATTAAACTTCATATTTTTATTTTATTTATTAGTCACATCTAATTTTATGAATCATCTCTTTCACTAATTCATTAATTCATTTACCATAATTCAACTTATTTAACCTTCACTACGGCGTTGAATGGCCTTCTTGGCCCCAGTGCCTGGGCTTTAGTCCTAAATATCATACATCCATCCATCCATAACACAAAACTGAACAAAATTGTAACCATAGTTCAAATGGTATTGAGAGAGAGAGAGAGAGAGAGAGAAGCAATAACACGACAGAAGATTAAACCTGGTGATGAGATAATGATGACAACTAATCAAAAACTATGAAATCTTATTTCAACGTTTGTGCAAATTTAGTGCCAATACCAGTGTTTGTACCGACAGACTTTTATCTCACTGCACGGAGTTCCCTTGCAAAAGTTCACTTATATATATATATATATATATATATATATATATATATATATATATATATATATATATATATATACATACATACATACATACATACATACATACATACATTATAGGCTGGCAAGACGGAATAAGGGAGTTAGTGAAGAGGAATTTTGATAAGATTTGAAAAGGTATTTATTATGATACTTGAAATTACGATAAGGAAATAAAACATTTAACATTGTAAGTAAAAATAAACGTTTAGCAGTTTACCGTAAGAGCGGAGAGATACCATGGACTCAGAAATTTTTAAGGATTCTAACGGTGTTGCATTCCTCTATATGCTGTAACACTGGCGTTTTGGTCCAATTGGCCAGCAAGCAGACGAGGAGACATGCTATATTGTTCAGAAGATGTTGTGCAGATTTACCTCTGAGACTAGTCTATGTAGATGACACTACAGGCGTCACACTTGTGAATAGCTGATGCCGAAAAGAAGGTCTGTTGGTAGTTCATCCATATGGTTCAGCAATGTTGAACAGTTGAGGGTGTTAATAAAAATTATCTTAGATATAATATTGGGATAGCGTTCCTGTCTCTCGGTTACCTTCCATGAAATTAAACTTCTTGTATCTTTCTTTCAAAAAATATAGATCAAATTTAGACTTGCCTTGACTGATGTTCAAGTTCATAGGGTCATTTTTGTAATAGACTCATGCGTGTTTCTTTCTAGGGCATCACTAGAATCAAATTTCTGCTTTCTTCTTCTCCAATGAATTGTTTTCACTGACATATAAAAAATTCCATTCTTCAGTTTTGCATATTATCTTACACATGTTTTGCGCTTTTCCATCCTCTTTTCCGGTGTTTTCCCATTTTGACGTATATATGTATAGATGTATGTATGTATCTATGTATGTATAACTGAATCACGAAAATTTTGTAACGTGATTGGTATAATATAAATAAAGGTAAAAGCTGCGAAGGAAAGTGAAGACGAAGGAGTACTGCGAAGCCTTTCGACTCCATGCTCTTTACTTAGCAGTCTGTAACTAAAGGACAATGAGTCGAAAGACCTCGCAGTATGCTCCTTCGTTACAATTCCTTCTTGGCTTTGATGTTGCAGTCACATGTTAGGAGGATTATCAGTTTGTTTTATTGTACTTAATTTGGCAGTCAGGAATGCTATCGGAGCACGTGAAGATTAAGGAAAAGATTTTTTGCCTTCTGCAACTAGGATTCAATTTCGAAGTGCTAAAAGCATCACTCGCCCTAACTAAACCAGTCAGAGTTTATCAACTTACGCTACAATTTATCACTACAGCATGCCTGCTAAATGCTCTAAAATTCCCAAGACGTCTATAATCTTGTAAGCTGTGTGTTCTGTGTTTTTTCTCACAGTCAGAATTTTTCTCGGCGAGAATGCTGACGGGGACCCAAACCTGAAACCTTTGCTCCTCCACTACGAAGAAAATCGGAGGATTTTAAAGAAAAGTCTAATAAAAAATGAATTAAATGTGATATGGTGGGCTTCAAGTTAATCAGTTAGAAGAACTTGCTGGACCTTCATAAGGAGCAGCAAGAACTGAGGAATTTTCTTCAAAGGAGGAAACGGAAGACGTCCCAAGTTCATTGATAGAATAGATATGCTCAAATTGCGAGAGTGTAAAGTTTCCTTGAAAATACCACCCTGACAACGCTGTAGCTTACCTTGGTATTAACCTGCTGAATGACAATACTGTCTCACTTGAGGCTGATTGAAGAATGCAGGCAAAAACACATTGTTTGAAAGGTTTTTAATGAGAAAGAAACACAGTGAGTCTCAAGAAGACATCAGTAGGAAGAAGCGGAAAGCAGGAACAGCCCAGAAGCACCGCTGCTTGCAGTTTTTATGGAAGTAGGTTCCCCTTCCAAATCATAACAGTTTCCTTCTCTTCACCATCCTCACCACCTACCGCATACGCTATCAACCCTCCAAATTACAGGTAATGTGAGAACAAATTTGCATCTGTTTCATTTATTTATTTTGTTAATGTTCTTTGTTGTTGTATAATTTATGCATTCTTGGCATATTCAATTCAAGTCAAACTGCATATGTTTGTTGTATTTTTGGAAGTGCAATGGATTAATCCAATTCTCATTATTTCTTGTGGAAAAGTTTGCTCGGTCAAATTACAGAATTCTGGAACGGATTAAGTTCATTAACCTAGATATAATTGTACGTATAAAGAATATCCGCCTTAAATTGAGTAATGCTGCTTCAGGATCCACCAAAGACTGGCAATAATATCAGTGGATGTCAGACTAACAGTTTTATTCACAAAATTTAACACTGAATAATAATGCCCTTTGTTATAGTAACAACGCAACAAAAAATCAGGGCTTACAAGGGAAAAGAAAAAAATCAGGGCTTACAAGACAGAAGAAAAAAATCAGGGCTTACAAGACAAAAGAAAAAAATCAGGGCCTACAAGACAAAAAAAAATCAGGGCTTACAAGACAAAGAAAAAAATCAGGGCTTACAAGACAAAAGAAAAAAATAAACAAGAGGCACAAAATGATACACAAATGATGGAAATAAAAACGAGGTGAAACGGGTTCGTTTCTGAATATTATTCACGTTATTACAATAACCACAAAATCAAACAGATTTTGTAATAAGAACAACCCGAACTTTTCCCAGAAGATTCAAACATAATGAATTAGCTTCGTTTTAGACAAATGACAATTAGAATAAGACACAACTGCAACTTTACATGAAAGCTGTGCGAGACGTACTACTTTGACAACATTTACGTTAAGGCGCAAAATGGGTCTTATTAGTAAAAACTGTAGTAACATTAAAAAGCTACTTCAACATAAAAGAACTCAAATGCAATGATAAATCAACACTGCAGTACAAGCACTTGAAATTCTATTCCTAGTCTCACTTCGATCGTGTCCAGAGATTTTATGTTAATTAGACATGCAAAAGCCACTTTATATATTTAACCTACACCATTACTTAAATAATCTGCTTAAAATACACAGAAGTTATTAATGAAAGCATTACATTTTGCTTAATAGTACAGAAATAAAATGACTCATACCCCGATCGTCTAACGCTTTCAATACCGCTGTTGCTTGGAATAAATAACACTTGTTCGTGCTGAAACAATACTTTCACTAATACTACAATCACACGGATAGTTGAACGCATATTCAGGGACTTCTTTGAAAGTGTACAATATGGGACGTGTAATGCATGTTTAGGGGCTTCTTTAAGAATGCAAAATATGGGGAGTTTAAGGAGACATTCTGGGAATTTTTTGAAAATACAAAATATGGGAAGTTTCCTGTGACATTCAAGGACTTCTGTGAATATGTGCTAAACAACACTGCAGTGATTCTTTATGTGGATCTGTTACTGAACAATGAACCTAAACTCACTCAACAGTATTTAACAACATTGGAATATTACTTCACTGACATAACACTGTACAACAGTGGATTACTTCAACGCTGATCCAAAACTGCAGTGGAATATTACATCATTAATGGAAACTAAAAATAGTGGAACAATTTTAAACGGATAAGAATTTCATAAGTACTTATACTCCCCAGCAAGGAAATTGAGTCGCGCAAGGGTAACTTCACTGAAATAACTTTATGTAACTTGATGTCACTGTAATAGTATTTTACTTCCATGTTATTGAACTGACTTTCTTTACTATCCCTGTACACACTCGTATTCTGACTATATAATTAGAACTTGACTTGGCTCGTGTGAGCCAGTTCTCCGTCGTTTTCTGTTGTGTGCGGAGATTTTCTTAATGTACAGCAGGGAGGTGTAGTTTAGAGGGAAGAAGTCCCACCTTCAGGTCTTCACGTCTGCAGTTTAAGTCGAGACTGAACGTCTTTAGGTCTCATGGGAAGTGCAATGTTGGATCTGAACTTTTGTAATGTCGCCCAGTATGCATAATTACACACCTGAAGTCAGAGTTGGTACCATAGTGCTGTTTGACCAGCAACTTCCATCCTGTGTGCTGCCTCTAGGCAAAGGAGGGCCTAAGAGAATAGAGTGGCTGTTGGTGGAGGTTAGAACGAAAGTCGAGCAGGCCCATGTTAGATCTGTGCTTGATTGGTCAGATTCTTTAGGGCATCCCTTGTAGGTGGGACTTACTTTTCGGATATTGTTATGGCTACAGGACATTTCCATTCGCCACAGTTGGCGAGCTTCTGCAGGTGGCAGTTTTTTTGGCCTCTTCCACTTCTAATTTGGCATGGCCATTAATCTCCGATGGGGCAAATTTGAGTCAGATCTTCGCCATCATTCATTCTTGGGGATCATCTGCAGGTAAAATGGAGCCGAAGGCAAAATTTTCTTGGGGAAAAAAGGTCAACTAAAAAAAAAGTGGTTAAAGTCCTTAGAGGAGGGATAAGTTCCCTTATAAGTTTTACTGTGATATTGTTATCGCCACTAGTGATGAGATCAGTGTCCTGCAAATCATTTAATTGACTAATTTTCTCCCTTTTATACTCGTACTTTGATTCTTTTTTATTTTCATATTGTTATAATTTTACTCTGCACTATCTTGTTATTATAATGTTCAGTTACAGTAGAGTGATGAAATATGCAAATGACATGCTGGTAATTATTCAAATACTGAATAATGTAACTCTTATTGGTGATTCATTTCAGTGTGATACTTTTCAGAGCATGGAGCAAAATAACGCCATTTTTGTTATTCCATTAAAAAATCTTCATTACAAAATTCGAATGCTTGTTCTTGGACAAAAATTTAAACTCTAATTTCTTGTGAACTGAAATTTCAATGGTCTTCCATTTGCCAATTGTATCATGTTTTCTTTGTTTACTCACATCACCTTTGGTGCTTGAAAAATCTGCTTCCTCCTCTGTTCAAATCCAAGAGTCATATATATTAGCACTTATAAATTTGGAATAGGTATTGTGGAACTTTCCACCTCTGGTTAAATTTATTGGACCTGATAAATTGGATAATATATCATAGCTGAGACTGGATTTGTATCCAAAGTTAAATATTGGGAATTGTGGTAGGATCATCAACTACCCATAATGTTTGGACCTGAAAGATATTAGAATAATTACTCAAGGATGGAACTATTTTGAAGGGCTGGGCCATGGATTCCAGGTGGAGTCTGGTTCAGGGGAGAGGACTGCATTCTATCCAATTTGCCTAAACAACGATTAGGGTGGGGATGATCGTATTTTTGTAATACTCTCAGTTCTAACAAGCAGGTTTGGCATACACTTTGGCCATCTTATTTGTGTTGTGTCTTCTCCTGTTGGGTAGGGTTGGGGCAGACATTTGGAACTCAGCTGTCACTTGTGCTATTGGTGGAAGAATGAACACCATGAAAGGCTGATGACATCTTTTAAGGTTTTCAGGTTTAATTCTCCCCTTTTTTTATTCAGTTTTTATGACTAGTAGAAATAAGGATTCAAGGACCCCTGGGCCGCTCTTATGATACCATTTCATCACAGATGATGACCACTGCAACCTACTATGTCAACCTTTGTTTGGAAATGGCTAGGAAACCCTCCAGTGAAGCAAAGGGAGATTGACGAGAAATGTATGTGGAGTAGAATCAGAAATATTTGAAACCTCTTATGATAAGTATTATATTTTTAATATGGAAATTCTAGTTGTAATATTTTTTATGTGTAGAGACATTGTGAAGTGTTGTGGCCGAGAGCTCAAGATATTTGAAGGCTCAGAGTAAACTGACAGTTGAATTGGCCTCAGCTAAAGAAAGTGAAAAATTAAAAGCATTATCGCATCTCAGAGGAGTTAAAATAGCCTGTGCAATACATGCTTTTTGGAATTATGCTTTAAGGGAATGATATAGCCACCCCAACTGATGCCATACCCGGAAAACAAGCTGGTAACAGGATTAAAAGGTGTGATAAGAATTGAAAGAATGAAGAAGATAAAAGGAACCTTTAGTTCAACTTCTATATTTAATTATTACATTCAATTCTGTGTGATTGCCTAAAAAAAGCAGCCTGGTTACATTGTAAGGTTAAGCAATATATCCCAAGACTGAGGGGATTTTTTCATTTCCAGTAATTTTGACATATATTAGGGTCTTGTAGGCAGAAGCCACAAGGCAAGCCTACCATATGTGTTAAGTGCAGTGAAGCAGAGTATAGTGTATGTAATAAAGAAGCAAGATGTTTATATTATGGAAACAATCATCCATCATCTTAACTTAATTGTGATGTGTACATCATGGAAAAAGAAATCCAAACATTAAAGGTAACTGAACATATCACATTTAAAGAGGTAAAAGAAAGAGTGCTGAATCAGTATGTTAGACCTGGAAGCAAAAGAACGAGTAATGAATCGGTATGTTAGACATGGAATATCCTTTTCTAGTGTTGCTGCCAACCGAAAAATTGTAAATGCAATCAGAGGTAATGTGAATAGAAAAATCAATGATCAATGTGCCCTAGCCTCTTTGGAGGCAGCGCCAGTAATTTTTGGCACTCTTGCCTTTTCGGAGGCAGATCTAGTGACTTCTGGCACTCCTGCCTCTTCAAAGGCAGATCTAGTGACTTCTGGCACTCCTGCCTCTTCAAAGTCTGCACCAGTTGTCTGTGGAACTCCTGCCTCTCTGGAGGCTGCACCAGATATGCCTAGTGTGTCGACCTCTTTAGAGGCTGCACCACCTATAGCTGGTATTCTAACCGTTTTAGTGTCCTTCTGGAGCCTATGCCAAACATGGTGCCCAGGATGTTTCAGAGGATACACCAGTAGTGTCTGACTCTCCGACCTCTCCTCAGGCAGCGGCAGCATTATCTGGTTCTCCTGATCTGGAAATTTCTATGAAGATGCCTTCAAAGGTGCCCAGCACCCAGGATACTAGGGAGGCTTTTCCATCTGTAACAGGCTCCTATGATTTGGTAATAATACGTATCCCAGGCTATGAGAGTATACATCCTATTATTCCCCTTATAACATAAATAAAGGAAACCTTGGCTGTATAGCTTTATATATTCATAATGACACCCCACTAAATCCTTAGTATCCAGTCTACACTGTAAGTAATATGAATGCAGATCCATTTGCAAAGAAAATATGCAATATGTTCTCTCTATCTACCACCTAGTGAAGTCTTTCACATTGATGAGTTTAAATCCCTTATTCAACAGCTACCACGTCCTTGTGTTATTCAGGGTGATATGAATTGTAGAAACCTTTTTTGAGGTGACATCGTTTTTAATCAAAATGGAAATTTCGTGTTTATCTACTTGCAGCGATGATGATTGTCTTATCGATTTCAGTTGGAGAGTGATAAATGATAGATTTACCAGCTACCATTTTCTAATAGCAATAAATGTAGCCTCAAATGCTCCATCTTCAAGGTGGTAAGGATGATTTTGCAACATTCCAAGAACACAGCTTTCGAGGTAACTTAACTGATAACTTTCCCAGAGTAGATGATGCTCTTTATTTTTTCAATACTATTATATGTTCTGCTGGTCTTTCATCAAGTCCTAAAACGTCAGGCATACTTATCTGCGATCAGTTCTCTGATTGACTTGCAAATGCAGATTAGCTTTCTTTAGATAGTGCAGACAAGCGTGAGTACTACCATGTTGAATTTCAAAAAGTACGAGGTCATTTCCATATTGGAATTAAAATGGCACAAAAGAAATCTTAGACAGTTTTCTTATCTTCAATAAATTAAAAAAATATCCCTGACTTTAGTTTGAAAGATAGAAAAATAGCAGGCATATTTACTCCATGCCAACTTTCAGTTCTCAAGATAAATAGATGTGAAGTAGCAGATCCTTTGTTAGTGAAAATGAGTAGGCAGAAGCCACAAGGCAAGCCTACCACATGTGTTAAGTGTAGTGAAGCAGAGTATAGTGTATGTAATATAGATGCAAGGTGTTTATATTATGGAAACAATCATCCATCATTTAACTTAATTGTGATGTGTACATCATGGAAAAAGAAATCCAAACATTAAAGGTAACTGAACATATCATATTTAAAGAGGTAAAAGAAAGAGTGCTGAATCAGTATGTTAGACCTGGAAGCAAAAGAACGAGTAATGAATCGGTATGTTAGACATGGAATATCCTTTTCCAGTGTTGCTGCCAACCGAAAAATGGTAAATGCGATCAGAGGTAATGTGAATAGAAAAATCAATGATCAATGTGCCCCAGCCTCTTTGGAGGCAGCGCCAGTAATTTTTGGCACTCTTGCCTCTTCAGAGGCAGATCTAGTGATTTCTGGCACTTCTGCCTCTGCCTCTTCAGTCTGCACCAGTTGTCTGTGGAACTCCTGCCTCTCTGGAGGCTGCACCAGACATGCCTCGTGTGTCGACCTCTTTAGAGGCTGCACCACTTATAGCTGGTATTCTAACCGTTTTAGTGTCCTTCTGGAGCCTATGCCAAACATGGTGCCCAGGATGCTTCAGAGGATGCACCAGTAGTGTCTGACTCTCCGACCTCTCCTCAGGCAGCGGCAGCATTATCTGGTTCTCCTGATCTGGAAATTTCTATGAAGATGCCTTCAAAGGTGCCCAGCACCCAGGATACTAGGGAGGCTTTTCCATCTGTAACAGGCTCCTATGATTTGGTAATAATACGTATCCCAGGCTATGAGAGTATACATCCTATTATTACCCTTATAACATAAATAAAGGAAACCTTGGCTGTGTAGCTTTATATATTCATAATGACACCCCACTAAATCCTTAGTATCCAGTCTACACTGTAAGTAATATGAATGCAGATCCATTTGCAAAGAAAATATGCAATATGTTCTCTCTATCTACCACCTAGTGAAGTCTTTCACATTGATGAGTTTAAATCCCTTATTCAACAGCTACCACGTCCTTGTGTTATTCAGGGTGATATGAATTGTAGAAACCTTTTTTGAGGTGACATCGTTATTAATCAAAATGGAAATTTCCTGTGTTTATCTACTTGCAGCGATGATGATTGTCTTATCGATTTCAGTTGGAGAGTGATAAATGATAGATTTACCAGCTACCATTTTCTAATAGCAATAAATGTAGCCTCAAATGCTCCATCTTCAAGGTGGTAAGGATGATTTTGCAACATTCCAAGAACACAGCTTTCGAGGTAACTCAACTGATAACTTTCCCAGAGTAGATGATGCTCTTTATTTTTTCAATACTATTATATGTTCAGCTGGTCTTTCATCAAGTCCTAAAACGTCAGGCATACTTATCTGCGATCAGTTCTCTGATTGACTTGCAAATGCAGATTAGCTTTCTTTAGATAGTGCAGACAAGCATGAGTAACTACCATGTTGAATTTCAAAAAGTACAAGGTCATTTCCATATTAGAATTAAAATGGAACAGAAGAAATCTTGGACAGTTTTCTTATCTTCAATAAATTAAAAAAATATCCCTGACTTTAGTTTGAAAGATAGAAAAATAGCAGGCAGATTTAATCCATGCCAACTTTCAGTTCTCAAGATCAATAGATGTGAAGTAGCAGATCCTTTGTTAGTGAAAATGAGTTTGCTAATCATTTTGCTAATTTTGCAAAGGAGAATGATGACAGACCCTATTCAGCTCAAATAAGGTTAGCAGAACAGGTCAAAGTTGTTTTAAATACATCAGGGAATGAACAATATAGTGTACCTTTTACTATGAGATAAATTGAATTAGCCTTAAGTAAATATAATGAATTATTTCCTGGACTGGATGATATAACATATTCAGTAATTAAGCATACCCCTGAAAATATCAGATATTTCATCTTAAGCCTAACAACTGAATTTTTTAAGAACATATCTTCCCTAAACTTTGGGCGATCTTAACATTACTGCTATTCGTGAAGCTATGGAAGGACCCATTCAATACAGATAATTATTGTTCCATTGCACTGACATCATGTCTGTGTAAGATCATGGAAAAAATGGTGAAGGTACTTGGAACATGGCAAATATTTGTCACCTGGTGAGTGCATTTTTGAAGGCACTCCATAACTGATGCGTTGGTTAGAATCTTCAATTTGTGAAGCTTTTGCTATGAAACATCATCTTACGGTTTTCCTAATCTTGAGAAGGTTTGTGATACTGCATAAATTTGGGTTTTCATCAAGTAAAATGATAACCATGCACTTTTGCTGTAAAAGAGGATGCCATCCAGATCCAGTTCTGTTCATACATGGGCAAAGAATTCCATGTGTTGGTGAAACCAGGTTTCTTAGGTAGATTTTTTATAGCAAGGTGACTTGGGTTCCACATCTGGAATATACTAAGACAAAATGCTTGAAAGCAGTGATTGTGCTGAAAATTCTCTCACTTCATGGGGTGCTGACCAAACTCAGATGCTGAGACAATATAAAGCCTTGATCTTTTCAAATTAAGCTTGTGGGTATCAATTGTACACTTCAAGCAAAGGATTATAGCCTTAAAATGCTCAATTCAATTAATCATGAATGAGTAAGATTGTTTACAGGAGCATTTAAATCATCTCCCACTGAGAACATTTGTATGATGAATGAAAGGCATTGGCAATCTTATGAAAATCACGCCAAGCAACCTCAACCAACTGCTTTTAGAATAAATTTTATTATCAGGGAGTTAAATATGCCACGGTGGTTGGAGATTTTCAAAAACATATTCAGTTAGCCCCAGCCCCCTGGAACCTCCCAGAGGTAAAATTTTGTAGAATTTTCTTAATGATTGTCCTGGGAATTTTAAGCCACTTTTTTATAGACGATATGTTGACGATACTTTTGCCTTATTTAAATTTTCGTGGCAATGCCAGCTTTTTTTAGATTACATAAATGAAGCCCATCCTAACATTAAATTTACGTTGGAAAATGAGAAAGATGACTCCCTGGCCTTTTTGGATATAAAAATAACTAGAGATAACCACCTTTTCAACACAAGTGTTTTTAGAAAGAGTACCTTCACTGGGCTCGGAAACAACTATTTTAGCTCGTGTTTCCGTAATTTTAAGATTAATGCTATATCTACTTTGGTTTTTAGGGCCCTTCGGTACACATCTCATTGGCTCTCCTTTCATCTTGAAATCGAGTTTCATTTAGAATATTTTGTTAAGAACTCGTTTCCCAAAAAGCTGGTTTTTAACATTATTAGTAAATTGCTAACGAGATATCTGTCAGCACCCACCCTTAATTTTAATGTACCTAAATTAACGATGTATGCACCCATCCCATTTATTCATTCAGACAGTTTACGTGTAAAAGTTAGAAATATTATTGAAAAGGAATTTGGTTTTTTGAAACTAAATCTTATTCCCATGAATCCACAAAAAATTGGAGGGTTTTTTAATTACAAAGACAAATTACAGGATTTCATGAAGTCCAATATCATATATAAATTTGAATGCCCAAGATGTCTTGGTATTTATGTTGGTTCTTCACGGAGACTGTTACAAGTCCGTTATTACAGCCATTTGGGATTAAGTTATAGAACTGGGTCCAGAATCTCTAATCCCGAGTTCTCTAATATAAGAATACATGCTAAAAGTTGTAAGGTTACTATCGAAAAGAAACATTTTTCTATAATTGGCACCACAAAGCAAACTACCCATCTAACTACCCTTGAGTCAATGTTTATTAAGCACCTTTCACCTAGTTTAAACTCCAACACCTCGTCATCTCCTCTCTCTCTGGCGTGAGGTTTACGTTGTATGCAGACCTTACCGTTTTTAGTCACTCAGCTCTTTCCTTCTTTATGAATAGGTAGTTTTCTTCTCTTTCCCTATTTTAACGTTCTGATTATTTTTTAATTTTTTTAATTTTATTGTAATTTTTAAGTTTATTTTAATGTTGAATTTCAATTGCAGACTGATGATGTGTTGGTGACAACATGAAACGTTTCTTAATAATAAAACACGTGTACATGACTGTCGTCTGACTGGACACCTCTTCCCTTATATCATGGTTTTTCTGATGTATATATATATATATATATATATATATATATATATATATATATATATATATATATATATATATATATATATATATATATATATATATATATATATATATATATATATATATATATATATATATATATATATATATATATAATATATATATATATATATATATATATATATATATATATATATATATATATATATATATATATATATATATATATATATGTGTATATGTATATATATATATATATATATATATATATATATATATATATATATATATATATATATATATATATATATAATTAAAGGAAAACGCATCTTCGAGAAGGTCTGCAGCACGGAGGCTTTCGCGGGTGTGTTGGAGGTGTCTGTTCTCATGATGGTTCTAGAATCGGCAGGAGTGTTGTGGAACTTGACAGGCGCCGGCGTGACGTAAGGAATGCCGCGATTTCGGATACAATACTTCATTGAGATTCTTCTCAGAAGTTCCGGTAATCTTGGGAGCCTGTGACGTTCGCTGGTAAGCCACGCCCCTAGGTTGCCGTATAAATACGACTGACGAAGTAGGAGGGTGCAGATCATCAGTAAGAGTCACAGATCAGATTATCAGTGAGAGGCCAGCAGCAGAGATCAGAGATCATCAGAGAGATATAAGAGAAGAAGGGACAGACGAAGGATCAGAGGAAAAGGTGCTCGAGAGTTTGATCGAAATCTGGTCAAGTCCGGGAGTGGACGACCGAGGTATTTTCGATGTTGAGCAAGCTTTGAGAGAAGAAACTTTCTACAAGAGGTTTCGAGGAGTCCCTGCCCTTCAAGTATCAAAAATAGACATTATTTTCTGCAATACAGAGTCAAGAAGACATCTACAACTACAGTTCTCCTTTTGTGAAGCCACCGCTTCGAGCATTGATTTCCGTAACCTGAAACTTGCCAGCAAATATTAACATTGCCTCACTGTTCCCCCAGTTCATGCAGTGTAAGATTTTACTTTTGTTTTGTAAATAGGAGATACCATTCTGCATTTATCTTTGTTAGTAAGCTTGAAGATAAACCTTTGTTGTGTTAGTGTTTCTTTCTATATTCGTATTCCCAGTTTCAACTGTTGGTGTTGGATTCGGTTTGTTTAGCATAATATCAAACTTGGAGCGAACCTCTCTCCCGGTTCGTAACATTGTGGCGACCTTGCTTAGAATGTTCAGCAATGTAACAGTTTGAAACAGGGAGAATCTAGAAAGACCCAGAATGAGTGAGATGGTGAAAAGAGTATGAGAGAGATGAAAGAGCGCCTGAGAAAGAGGAAAGAGCAAGAGCAGCTGAGAGGGAAGTGCAGCAAGCGAGAGAAGCAATGAAACTGCAGCAAGAGAGAGAAATGTTGGTAATGCAGCAGGAAGGAAGAGAGAAAGAGCGTATGCGTGAGCAGGAAGAAGGAGAAAAAGAACGTATGCACGAGTTGGAAATTGCTTGGTTAAGGCAAAGCACTCTTAACAGTCAGTCAGGCCAGAACGAGAACGAAGCTGATAGGTTAGGAATGAGTGCTGTGCTCAAATTAGTACCAAAGTTTGATGAGGAAGATGTAATGAAATATTTCATGTGTTTTGAGAAGTTAATGGAAGGAGTAGGTTCTCATAAAGAAACGTGGATTTTATATTTACTGTCAGTTTTGAGTGGTAGGACGCTTACTGTGTACAATTGCATGTCTAAGGAGGAATGTGATGATTATGATATTGTGAAAGAAACTGTTCTTAGCGCGTACAGGTTAGTACCCAAGGCGTACCGTAAGAAATTTAGAAGTTTGAGAAAGGACGAAAATATTACGTATGTAGAATAAGGTAAGAAGTTAGAAAAGCGGTTTTTTAATTGGTTAACTTTTGCTAAAGTTGAGGATTTTGATGGTTTGAAGAACTTAGTGTTGTTAGAAAACTTCAAAGATAACGTATGCCCTGAGATTAAGATTTATATAGAAGATAGGCGAGAAGTATCTTTTGCAGGAGCAACTAGGTTAGCTGAAGAATATATTCTAACTCATAATCTGAGTATTAGTAAGAAATGAAATGATCCTTTGTCTGGTAGAGTACAAAACAGTAAAGGTTTCAGTCCTAGTAATAGTAATGCGAGTAAAAGTGACTATTCCTGTTATACCTGCGGAAAACCAGGTCATACGTCTACGGTTTGTAAGAGTAAAATGGTATCTAGTGGCTCAGAATTAACTTGTTTCCGATGTAATGGGAAAGGGCATTTAGCGAGAAATTGTGCATTGGAAAGGAAGGACGGTAAGAAACCAGTGTCTCTAGTTAACCCTTCGTCAAGTAGGAATTATGTGATGAGAGAAACTAGGAAATTTTTTGGTGAATTTCTGTCAGAAGGCGTAGTTTCCTCTCTTGGAGGAGTAGATTCGAGAGAGGTGGTCTTGCTTTGAGACACAGGAGCTGCTGTCTCACTGATTAGGAGAGAGAGTGTGCCGAACAGGGCAGAAATCAACATGGAAGAAAAAGTCATGTTAGTTGATTTCCTAACACTTGTATTCTTTGTCCTTTGTTGAAGTTAAATTTAGAAAGTCAGGTAGTGTCAGGAGAAGTGAAACTTGCAGTTTTTGACAGTTTGCCCGTTGATGGCGTTGACATTATTGTCGGTAATGACTTAGCTTTATCCAAGAATGTGAATCCTGTTGTGAGGGATATTCTGGTGCCTGAAATGGTAGTAACTAGGTCGGGTTTAGATACAGACATGCACTACAGTCATAATTTGTTCGTGGATTCGAACGAGAGTGAGTTCGTTGATTCGAACGTGAGTGAGTTCGTGGATTCGAACGAGTGTGATAGAGGTGGCGAGGGTGATCTTGGCATAAGTGTGGCTGAGAGACCGGACTCTATCGATGTTGACAGTGATAGCCAAGGGGAAGGTGTTGCTGTCGAGAGTAACATAGTAAATGTAATGGTATCTAGTACTAGTTACAGTGATGAATTAGGCACTACTAACCTTTTGGATAAGGATGAGCTAGTCAAGTTGCAGAGAGAGGATGAGACACTATCCCGAATTTTTTAATGTGAGCTGGATGATGATCTCGATGATGTGTGTAAGGAAACTTTTTGTTTAAAGGACGAAGTTTTGTGTCGTTATGTTCGTCCTAAGTCAGGTAGTAAAGGGGAAATCACCGAACAATTGGTGGTTCCTAGGAAGCTTCGTGAACTAGTTTTGAAGTTAGCACATGATGAGCAAGGACATTTAAGAGTAAATAAAACTTTCAGGTGTATTAGTAGGGCGTACTTTTGGCCTAAAATGAAGAGTGACGTAAAGAGGTATGTTTTAAGCTGTCATGAATGCCAAATTGCCGGGAAACCGAATCAAGTAATTCCCAGAGCTCCATTGTGTAATATTCCTTCAGTAGGTGAACCTTTTGAGAACGTAGCTATCGATATGGTTGGACCTTTGCATAGAAGTATGGGAGGGAATATATATCTGTTGACAATCATTGATAGACTAACTCGCTATCCCGAGGCGGTACCCGTAAGAAGCTGTAACGCGAGGACCATAGTTAAACGATTGTTAAATTATTTTTCTAAGTTTGGTCTGCCTCGTACTATACAGAGTGATAATGGTAGTAATTTTGTATCCAAATATTTCAAGGATAGAATGAAAGAGTTAGGCATTAAACTCGTAACTTCCACACCTTATCATCCTGAATCACAAGGTATTGTGGAGAGATTTCATCAAACGTTAAAGAGTTGTTTTCGGAAATTGTGTAAGAACTTCGAACACGACTGGGAAGAAAAGTTACCATTTGTTCTGTTAGCTTTGAGGTTGGCACCGAACGACACTACAGGATTTAGTCCTTCTGAGCTTGTTTTCGGTCACTCTGCTAAAGGTCCTTTGGAAATGTCAAAATGTAACTTAGTGAATAAAAAATTTAGTGAGGACTACATCACTAATCTAGAGTATTATAAAAACAGTTTAAGAGATGCTTGGCAACTAGCAAAGGAGAAAGAGAGGGAGAGTCAAGGGGAAACTAAACGGAAACATGATCTTAAAGCGAAAGAGACATCTCTGTGTAGGAGATAAAGTTTTAGTATTAGTTCAGGAAGAAGGTCCCTCTTTATCGTATAAGTTCGAAGGTCCTTTTTCAATTTTAGAGAAGAGGGGGAATCTGAATTATTTAATAGATATGGGTAAACATAGAGCAAAGTGGCTGCATGTAAATTTGCTCAAGAAATATAACGAACACCCCATGCCTGTAGTAACGGTGTCCCAGAAAGAAATTAGTTTTGAACTCCGAGGTGCTTAAGAATTTCGAGGTTATTAATTAGTGTTTAGAAAAGGAAAAGGTGAGGGAAATACGTAATGTTTTAGTGAATTATCCTGAAACTATTAGTGACAAACTAGGCCTAACCAATGTTTTAGAACATGATATTGAGTTGCAGGACACGAAACCCATTAGGCAAAGTCCATATTGTCTGAGCCCAGAAAAGGCAGAATCTGTGAGGGAGGAAATTAGTTACATGCTAGATAATGATTTGATAGTACCTAGTGAAAGTGAATGGAGTTCCCCGGTAGTTCTGGTGAAAAAGAAAGATGGATCAGATAGATTGTGCATTGATTTCCGGAAGGTAAACAGTGTAATGAAGCAAAGTAATTTTCTCTTACCCAGGATTGACGATTGCTTAGATAGAATCGGAAATTCCAAGTTAATCTCGAAGCTTGATTTGGCTAAAGGTTATTGACAAGTGCCTTTAAGTGAACGAGCCTGGAAAATTTCCGCCTTTATAATGCCATTTGGTAGTTTCGAGCCCAAAGTTATAGCTTTTGGCTTGAAGAATGCAGCCAGTACCTTGCAAGGGTTAATGAATAAAGTTTTAAATGGCATCAACAACTGTGTCGTGTACTTGGATGATCTTGTGATATTTTCAGAGACTTGGGAGGATCATGTAAGGACTTTGGCAAGTCTTGGAGGCCCTTACCAAAGCGAATCTCATTCTTACTCTAAGGAAATGCGAATTTGGGAAAGCCTCTATTACTTATCTAGGACATAAGGTAGGTCTTGGTAAAATCTGTCCAAAGGATTGGAACATAGAAGCTATCGTGAATTTCCCAATCCCAACAACTAAAAAACAGGCCATGAGATTTCTCGGAATGGTTTCGTATTTCCGTAGATTCGTACCAAATTTCTCGGAAATAAGCGCTCCCATAACTAATTTGTTTAAGAAAGGACGCAGTTTTGTATTTGATGTCGCGAGTGTGGAAGCCTTCAACAAGTTAAAGGCTATAATGATTCCTTACCAATTTTGGTAAGGAATTTAATTTAGTGATCGATGCCAGTGATATTGGCGTAGGAGGGGTTTTGTTACAAGAAGTGAATGGAATGAAACTCCCAGTTGCCTATTATTCAAAGAAACTGAATAAAGTGCATCAGAACTATTCCACTATTGAAAAGGAATTGTTTGGTTTAGTTACAGCCTTACAACACTTTGAGATTTACGCACGTAGTAGTTCTGTTTTAACTGTGTTTACTGATCATAATCCGTTAGTTTATTTGGAGAGGTTTAAGAACAAGAATAAACGTGTAATGCGTTGGAGTTTAGAATTACAAGACTATAACCTGAAGATGGTTCATATAAGGGGAAAGAATAATGTATTAGCTGATAGCCTCTCTAATGACCGTTTTCTGTTTTCGCACGAGTGAGTGTGTGAGTGGAGAAAAGTGCGTGTTTGACTCGATTAAAACTTTATGCAGAATTGTTCCCCTGCTGTTGAAATCTTGTTTCTCTTTAGAAAAAATAAAATCAGTTGATTTCATTTTTTTTCTTTTTTGGGGGGACATGTAATGGTAATCCCTTCATAGCAAAGAATTACGAGTCAAAGGAAAGGAAAACGCATCTTCGAGAAGTTCTGAAGCACGGACGCTTTCGTGCGTGTGTTGGAGGCGCCTGTTCTCATGATGGTTCTAGAATCGGCAGGAGTGTTGTGGAACTTGACAGGCGCTGACATGATGTGAGGAACGCCGCGAATTCTGATGCAATACTTCGTCGAGATTCTTCTCAAAAGTTCCGGTAATCTCGGGAGCCTGTGACGTTCGCTGGTAAGCCATGCCCCCAGGTTGCTGTATAAATACGACTGACGAAGGAGGAGGGAGCAGATCATCAGTAAGAGTCACAGATCAGATTATCAGTGAGAGGCCAGAAGCAGAGATCAGAGATCATCAGAAAGATATAAGAGAAGGAACAGATGAAGCATCAGAGGAAAAGGTGCTCGAGAGTTTGATCGAAATCTGGTCAAGTCGTCCGGGAGTGGACAACCAAGGTATTTTCGATGTTGAGCAAGCCTTGAGAGAAGAAACTTTCTACAAGAGGTTTCGAGGAATCCCTGCCCTTCAAGTATCAAGAATAGACATTATTTTCTGCAATAAGGAGTCAAGAAGACGTCTACAACTACAGTTCTCCTTTTGTGAAGCCACCGCTTCGAGCATTGATTTCCGTAACCTGAAACTTGCCAGCAAGTATTAACATTGCCTCACTGTTCCCCCAGTTCATGCTGTGTAAGATTTTACTTTGTTATGTAATCGGTTTTAGATACCATTCTGCATTTATCTTTGTTAGTAAGCTCGTAAATAAACCTTTGTTGTGTTAGTGTTTCTTTCTATATTCGTATCCCCATTTTCAACTGTTGGTGTTGAATTCTTTTTTTTTTAGCATAATATCGAACTTGGAGCGGACCTCTCACCCGGTTCGTAACATATATATATATATATATATATATATATATATATATATATATATATATATATATATATATATATATATATATATAATATATATATGATATATTGCTATGAGACTTCTTTTAAGATTATTTTTTTTTATTTTTTATTTAATTTTATTAAGGAGTCAATGTTCTAGCTGTTGTGACACCAGTTTTAATAGCCACAAGTCAATCAATCAATTTGTATGAGTTGCTTCTCTTTTAAGCCTGTGCTCTGCAGGGGGTAAGTGGCATCAATGCACTGCACACAGTGCATATTATAAGTATTAATTAAGTGTTTTACAGCTTCCCTTTAGTCCCTAGCTGCAACCCTTTCATTCCTTTCACTGTATCTCCGTTCACGTTTTTTATTTTCCATCCTTTTTTTACCCTTTCCTAACAATTGTTTCTTAGTGCAACTGTGAGATTTTCCTCCTTTAAAATCGTTTTACTTATCTCAGTTTTCTTTAATCTTCTTTTATCTGTCTTTCACATCTCTCTGTCTCCTCTACATTTACTTTGAATCAGTGGGAGCTATAGTGACCATGTCAACCATCTGATACTGTGTGGACTTTAGTGTCATCAGTGTACTAGCTGTGTCAATAGCTGAAGAGCAGGACTGTTCCTTAGAAATAGCTGTTGGATTCCAGTGGTTGGTTAGTTCTTGGAGTGGGACTCTTAGCATTCTGTCTGGTTTGCCTACCACTCTAGTGGGGATGATTGTATTTACATAATGCTTGATGGAACTGAGAGTCCCATCAAGCAGGCAGTTCCACCTCTCTGGAGGCTGCACCAGTTGTACCTGGTGTGTCTGCCTCTCTGGAGGCTGCGACAGTCCTTACTGGCACTCATGTCTTTTTGGAGGCAGTTTCTGGTACCTCTGTCTCTCTGGAGTACAGTTGTGTCTGACACTTCCACCTCTCCTCAGACAGCACTAGTTTTGTCTGGTGTTCTTGAGTTTGACATATCTTAGACAAACATGCCATTGGCACCCATAATACTGGTGAGGCTGTGGCATCTGCAGCAGGGTCCACCTCCATGGAGATGACACCATCATCAGAGTTGAATAAAAAAGAAAAAAAAAGGCAGTATACTGAAATCCCTTAAAAGGGTCTCTAGTTTTACTGGTATCTAAATCTAAATTAACTCTTGATGGATGGATAGGCTCTCAGGAGTAGTAATAATAGGTTTTTGGGTGGTGGACAGATTGATCCTAGTGAGAAGGAATCGGGTGGGGAAGAGATACCAATACTTTTATAGCCCATAAATTCACTAATGGCAACTTTTACACTGGCTAAAATCCCAAATATGGCATCTCAGGACTTCAGTTCTGCTTCTGACTTCAAGGGAGAATGAACTGCGTCTGTCTCATGACGTCTTTTCGTAAATTTGCTCATAAATATACCAAGGTGTTGCTGTTGGTGTTTGTTCTTGTCTTTTATGATAGTATGGCAGTTGTAAATGTAATTTTGCAAAGAAATATTACATAAAAACATGTACAAATCCATAAAAGTTACTGCATCTTCGTTCTCAGTACATTTACGTAAATGTTTTACAACAAATATGCTCAGAATTGCTTACTGATTTTATTTCTTAACTGTTTTGTTATTGTATGAGCTGTAATTATTATTTTACAAAATAAAATTTTTTTAAGATTGTCTTTTACAAGACAATCTTAAAAAAATTTAAGATTGTATTGTAAAAGAGGCCTCACAATGGGTCGTAAACAATCATTTTCAACATCTCGTGGGAGGTAGGGAAAATATTTCGAATTTTTTTCTTTCATCATGTGCATTTCCATATCTTCCTCTTTCCATTGGTGTTTTTTTTTCGCAAATTGGCCGACCTCAAAGTTTACCCGGCCTGAGGAGCTGCATATTGGTTTTTTCACCTGTCTAATAAGGGTTAAAATACATTCATTGTCTCCAGTGGAATTGTCATGAATTAAGAGCATAATGGGAAGAACTAAAGTTGTGCATATCAGAAGTGTGTCAAGTATATATACCTTTGCAGGAGACTATGAAAGGTAAAAAGACGAGTCGGGCCTACATGAGTAAACAGTTTATCAATCCACTTGTAACATAAATATAGGAAGCTGTGGGGATGCAGTTTTATATATTCATAATGACTGACACCTCATAAAATCCTATTATTATCCAGGTTACACTGCATATGATAGCTGTGCAGATGCATTTGCAAAGAAAATATTCAGTATGCTCTCTTTATCCACCACCCAGTGAAGTCTTCCTCATTGATGAATTTGAATCCCTTATTCCACACTTATCACGTCCATTTGTTATTCTGGGAGATTTGAATGGTAGAACACCTCTTTTGGGGGGATATCATTGCCAATCAGAGAGGAAATTGCCTTTGTTATATTATAGAATGTGAAAATGTTCGAATCTTAAACACAGGTTTCATATTGAAACATGCACATTGTGAGGAATTGTCTTATCTATATGCTGTGATGAATAGCTTATTGACTTCATTTAGAGACTAATAAATGGTAGATTTACCTGCAACCATTTTCCGTTAGTAGTGAATGTAGCTTCAAATCCCCCATCTTCCAGGTTACCTAACTGGAACATTGGTAAAGCTGACTGGGCAATGTTCCAGGAACACAGCTCAACAGATGACTCTGAGTACATATGACTTTCCCTGTGTAGGTGATACTCTTGACTTTTTTCTTTACAATTATATTCTCGGCAGTTTTGCAATCAATACCTAGGACATTAGGCATAGGTATTGATTGCAGAATCGTGAAGAATATAATTGTAATCATTACCTACGACCTCAGGCATATTTATATGCCAACCAGTTCTCAGAGAACTATGAGGTCAGCTTTCACTAGATATTGCACGAAAGGAATCTTGGACAATTTTCATATCATCATTAAATTCAAAAATACCTCTTGACTGTAATTTGGAAGAGTTACAAAAACTCTTCCAGACAATCAGTGCTTGAGAAGTTCCATATTCCTCGATGGTTGCAAATTATTTTGGTAATCATTTTGCAAATGTTGCAAGGAAAAATGGTGAATGGCTGATATTATAAAAGAAAGCAAATGAAATTAATAGTACAATGTACCTTTTACTATGAGGGAATTTTAATCACCCTTAAGTATGTGTAGTGATTAACTCCTGGACTGGATACAATATACTCTCTGATTAAGCATATATCAGATAATATTAAATTCTTCATACTGACCCTGTGTTGATAATATAGTAAAGTGGGTTGAGATGAATTATTTAGGTTTTCATTATCAGAGGATTCCACCCTGATCTAGATCTGTTCATATATGGGCAGAGAATTCTGTTTTGGTGAAAGAAAGTTTCTTGGGTTGGTTTTTGATAGCAAGCTGACTTGGATCCCACATCTGAAGTATATTAAGACAAAATGCTTGAATGCATTGAGTGCGCTGAAAATTTTGTCACAGACTTCTTGGGGTGCTGACTGAACTCAGATGTTGAGACTATACAAAGCTTTAGTCTTCAACATTAACTTATGGGTGTGAAGTCTAAACTCAGCAAAACCTAATAGCTTTAAAATGCTTAATTCATCATGGAGGAGTAAGGTTGGCTACTGGAGCACTGAAATCATCTCCCACTAAGAGCATGGTTGTATACATTGGTGAGATGGCTCCTGGTCTACCTTACTACCTGGTCTACCTTACCTGGTCTACCTGAGGCATTGGCAATTTTATGAAAATCACTCCAAGCAACCTGAACCATTTGATTTTAGATGAATGTATTATCAGTCAATTAAACATCCCAAGGACGGACTCATTGCCAACTACAAATTCGGTTGACCCCCTCTCTCCTAGAACCATACAGAGGTAAAATGTTAAAGATGTTTTTAATTTGATGAAAGTAGAAATGTCCAATGAAGCAATGAAAGCAATATTTTTAGATCATTTCTCCCATCACAATAACTCCATTGCAAATTTTACAGATGGTCCTGTGTCAGATGTAGGCATTGGCTTTGGAGTGGCCTTTCCTAAAGTAGAAAGAAGTGAGAGATTATCATCTATTACATTTATTTTTGTAGCAGAACTGCATACAGTTTTAAGGGCTGCAAAAGAAATTTTAATTCTTGTTGGAAACAGGTTTACTATATATGTTGTGACTCTACAAGCTGTTCTTCAGTCTTCAGAAACTTTCAACTCTTTAAACCCACTGATTTTAGAGATTATGGAATGGCATGTGTTAGTGAAAAGAGGTAAAGAAGTAATTTTTTGCTGGGTACCTGTCTAAGTTAGGGTGGTTGGGAATAAGCAAGCTGATCAACTTCCTAAGTCAGTAGTCACCTCTTCAGAACCCAGAAGATGCCTTCTACCAAATAGGAATGTATTTATTGTTGTTGGTCGAAAAATGAAAATCTTTTGGCAGTCCCATCAGGAAAATATTGAGACGAACCAGATGTGCAGTATCTCCTTGGTCATACACCTGTGTGCTAAGGAGACAAGAAACAATGATGCACACTAGGGATTGGATGAACAAGACTCACTCATGGGTTCTTAATGTCAGATGATAACCATCCATTTTGCAACAACTGTATTGTCCCCTTGACTGGGACATTTGGTGGTCGAATGTCGCAGTCATGAAGCATGGGGATCTAAGACATTGGTTTTTCTCTTGGCAACGTGACAGGGATGGACATTAAAGCCTTATGGTGATTCTTGGGGAGGATTTTGCTATTTAGATCATGTAGTACATGTGCAATAGGTTTGTATGCATATGCAGTACATTGTATATGTTTTTACACACACACTCTCACACACACACACACACACGCACACACACACACACACACATATATATATATATATATATATATATATATATATATATATATATATATATATATGTGCGTGTGTATATATATATATATATATATATATATATATGTATATATATATATATATATATATATATATATGTATATATATATATATATATATATATATATATATATATATATATTAAGCTGACCAACCCGGTGCAACCTGGGAAGACTGAATAACAACCTATTAACTCTCTCTCTCTCTCTCTCTCTCTCTCTCTCTCTCTCTCTCTCTCTCTCTCAGATTCTAATTTAAACTCATTCATTATTCTTGTATAAGAGAGAATATAAATTTTTTTTATTAGAAATATTTAGACTATACTCTTAAATGCCTTTTTGCTTCTTTGCTATTATTAAGCAAATTGCTGTAGCAGCTAGCCTTCCACCTCCTCATCCATCAGCGGAATTTATTGGAAACGAAAAGTATTGCATTTTCTCATCATGTGAAAGAAAATTAGGTATTTCAGTGGTCTGTTTTTGTTTCTTTTTAAATAATAACCAACAGGTGTCACTTACCTATCACCCACTACTCGTTCATTCATTTTGCCTTTGTTTCACTCCCCTTTGTCATATCACACATAACACAAATAGTAATTAATCATATATCAAAAGAAAGGCAATTTATTTTAATATGGATTTAAGCCAGAACTAAGTAAAATAACTCCTCTTAGAAAGGAAATTCAGACATTCTCCAGTCGGCCATCTTCACTGAGCTTCTGTTCTCTTTGAATGCCTCATGAATCATCTCATTCTGTCCCGATTGGCAGCAACCAGAATTAATCTCCTTGGGTAACCTAGATAGGGTGGAGTCTATCTTGGACAAGAGGAACAGGCCTGGACAAAGATCCTGTGGAATCGAGATTATAAAACCAGGAGGCAACCTGCATGCGACCTTAGAATTTCTTCACCTGATGACGAGATCGCATCATGTTCCCCCTTTTCCTTTATTGCCAATAGTGATAGAAGATTACTCAGCAATTCAGAAGAAGCCAGCCTACAGATGCCCAGGTACTGTAATGGAGTAATTTCGAGTGCAGTCAGTGAGTCTTTTACCTCTTTTCTGTACTTCCGTTTCATTCTTTCCCGCCTATTGGCTCAGCTTCTCAGTCCCTAATTCTGGTTATCATAACACAGTTCCCCATTACTACTATCAATGCTGTAAATAATTCCCCTTGTGGTGTTAGTAGTGATATTAAATCTAATTGTGATATTCCTACATAGACTAGCATCTGCTATCTTGGGAAGTAACATTGTTGTTGTTTCATGCTACCCTATGTGTCTATCGCCTTTGTACTGATCCTAGAATGTAACCTTTTTGCAGATGCAAATATCTTGTCTAGTTGTTAGAAGAAATTTGGAATCCCTTGGAAGCGATGCCAGGAGTATTCATCAACCCACTGTGCGCAAACCATATTTTTGTTCTTGGATCATTTCCCAGCCATGAGTCACGGCTGACTTGCAATGAACCACCTTCCATTAATTTCTTGACCTATTTAAGTCTCTGTCACCCTTAAGGTGTAAATTGCTACTCACGTAATTTAATTGTAAATATAGGTCGGTTAAACTAAATCTCTAAATCTCCAGAGTTTTATATAAATTTTTCCTGCCATTGATACTGGCTTTCAGCCCTAGATTGTTTGTTATGGTTCCGTTCTCTTGCAAGGCCTTTTAGGAGTGCCAGAAAGTCACTTCCACAGTTTTCAGAGTCTGAGAGCAAGTGATTTATAACTATATATATATATATATATGAAACTTTCCTTTTAAGCTACTTTTTTCTTATAATCAGCTTCCTTGCTGCGTCAATAGCCTAGACGTTGCGACGCCAAGTGTATTGATCATAAATCAGTCAACCAGTTTAAGCCTATTAATTAGAATCAGTTTATGCCTGTAATTAGAAACTGCTTCTGCTGATTCCCCAATTAACTTTCTGTATGCTTAATGACATGGTGTTCTTTATGTAGAGTAGGTTTTGATCCGTAAGTTCTTGGTCATTTTCTTACTATGTTAGCCAGTTGAATTAAAAAAAAAAAAAATTTTAAATGCTACTCAACTTATTTTGCATTACATTAAAGCATTTTAGTGTACATAAGGAAGCATGAGTAAATCTTTTTATTGTGTGTTTTCTAGTATGAGAGCACATGGCTTTGTGCAGTTTTTAATTTCAATTGCATTTATTCATCATCATATCGAATTACCTATTTGGTACCAGTGCTTGGCCTCTGTCCTAGACTTGGTATTTTTCTTAAATCCTTCGGGCCAGCCCTATGAGAGTTGATAGTCAGCCGAGTGGTCTGGTTAAGCTATTTTATTAATAATAATGATGATAATTGTCAACCAGTTTATATCATTATGTAAGTATCACCTGGTATAATGCCCGATGAATGTGGAAATTTTTTTACAATATGTATTTGGGCGGAAACAATTCTTATCCCCAACTAATTTTGAACGGGATTCTAGGAATTCACGGATTTTAGAGGTCAAACGCTAATGCAAGCAAAGTGACATTCAACCGGCGTTCCATCGAACATTTGTGCCTTCATATGTGAATGCGCGCGTGTGTGTGTGTGTGTATACGTGTGGGTGGTTGGGTGTAAGTGTTATAGAGTCGTTGAGTGATTGTCCCCACTTGACCACACCAGCAGAGTCATCAACCGAGTTAGGCACAGTTAAGGTCATACGGGCATATCCGGCCATTATCTCTCTCTCTCTCTCTCTCTCTCTCTCTCTCTCTCTCTCTCTCTCTCTCTCTCTCTCTCTCTCTCTCTCTCTCTCTCTCTCTCTCTTCTGTGTCACACACACACACACACACTTCATCGTACTCGTAACTTTTATACTTCAGGAAAGGGTCGGTGGCAGCTGCCATGATCTTGATCTTGATATCGACAGACTCTTTGCGATGTCTTGTACAATATTAAATATTAATGTCTGATTTGTGTACTATCATGAGCTGTTCAAGTTATAGATGAAATAGGCGAGACTGTCATCTTGTTATCTTTAAGTAATAAACATTTAATCAAATTTGCCGTTATGAGTGTCACTAATTTTCTCATTCGTTATTTTATGAATTGTGATACTTAAGTAAACTAGTATAATTGAGCATTGTGAAATTAGATAAAAGAATTCATATGTATTACTATCGCATGTATGGGAAAAACTGCTATACTAGTAACTTTGGAGAACTGGGCTCGCGCAGGGATGGCATTAACAATTTGTGGTCATTTTTCTTTTCTTTATTCTGCTTCAATTTACTACCATGCCGTGTGTCTTTCCTGATAAGAATGATGATATCGCCCCCAGCCAGATGACAGCGGTTTGAGCATAACGTGGCGCCCTCATTAACGCCAATGAATATTTTTAGGCGAAATTGTCGATAAACCAGCAACCCTGAGCGCTTCCTGACCTAGACTTAAAAAAAAAAAAAAAAAAAAAAAAAAAAAAAAAAAAAAAAAAAAAAAAAACCGGAAAAAAAAAAAAAAAAAAAAAAAAAAACCGGTCGGACTTTTCAAAGGCTGACGTTCAACCTCTTGAAAGAAGGTTAATATGAAGTTATAGTTGAATGGCCGGGAAAAGGATTGACGACAGCGGGATAAAACTTGCAGTAATTAAATTTATTATAACAGAATGGTCTTAGAATTAGCATAAAAATGGTTTTATTCGTAAGAAAACTTGTACGGACTTGGCGTACTGGTCACATAACAAATAGGCTACATTCTCTGTATACTCAGGTAAGAATTTTTAATGAAGGCGACATACAGAAAAATAAAAGTGCAATCTTGGAAATATAGCTTACATAGTGATTGTTTCTCATAAACGACCAGTATTTGAAATAAATAAGATTTAAAGTCCATGGGCGTATTTTGAAGTTACGGCCTCGTGTGCGAAGGAAAATAGATGTAATTTTCTTTCTTATATATATATATATATATATATATATATATATATACATACATACATATATATATATATATATATATATATATATATATATATATATATATATATTATATATATATTAAAGGTCATTGTTAGAAATTCCTTGACTGGAATTGAAAAATAAGCGCAAGAAGCGAGTACTGTGACGAGGAGTAATAAAATTTTGGGTTACAAGAAAAATCTAACAAGATAACGGAGATATAAATAAGCTTATTCCTAGGGAATCAATGTTGTCTGGTACCGCACAAAGCGATGAAATGTGAGACGAAAGAGCTAAAACACCTCAACCTTTTGTTAAGACTTCATCATGGAAGCTCTTTGCAACAATGCCATGTGTCACCCTGGTAAATGCTTGTGACTGGATCAGAGAGAGTGGACAGACAGGATTAGCCTCGACGCGTAATGACACAAAAATGAAAGCAAAAATCTTAGGTATGCTGCACAAAAGAACTTCACAGATAAGTAATTAAAATGACATTCTCAAGTCCTTACAAAACCTGCTGCTTGTTAATAGGCAGGAGATAAAATAAGTACGTTGAAAGTAAAAGTCATCTAAACCATGCGTGTAGTTACTTTTCAAAGGCTGAAAACATTCCGACACTTAGTATGTTGAAGACCAAGAATAGATTTGGCTATTGACTCAAGTTTAATACAAAACGTTTCAGAGATCCTGTAGAACTGGGTTGATGTCAAATGACCTTTTGTGACTGCTTTTGCCCAAGTTCTTGTCGGCTTTATGTCATTTTCAGTTTCCAGAAATACTGAGTTTGACGTTAGGAAACAAAAAGAAGTCCTTTGGGAAATCTGAAGGTTGGGCTTTATCAGTTAGTATTTATTAGGAAAATTCAACAGATGCTGATTTCATTTTATAGAAGCGTAAATACGTAACAGTTTCAAGATGGTCACTTGACAATAATTTAGCGAAAATCTTTCGTCCGGACTCATGAGGTGGGATCATGAAATTCTGCATGAGAACAAAAGATCATCTCAGGATTATAAAAAGAAGAAACAAAGCCAGATTACCGACAGTTAATGGCATGTTTTAGAGTGCAGCCTTTCTCTCTCTTTCTTTATAGGCCAAAGTTATTTACCAATGTGCTGTGGCCAAGTAAAATACATATTTTAAAAAGGCAAAAAGAGAGTCTTGGATGTGCTACATAAATGGCGTTAGCTCAAAAATGCCATCCAAAACGATTTGGAAGAAAATTAAAAAACTAAATGGCAAGTTTGTCCCTGAACCACTGCCTACCCTTAAGATAAACGGTGACCTAATTATCCAACCAGATAGGGTCGCAGAAAAATTAGGAGAACATTCCTCTATAGAATATCGAGTAGTGAGAACTATTCTCGAGAATTCCAAGACATTAGAAATGCCCAGATTTCTCTTAATTAGGTGAAAATAACTTTGAACCATATAATGCAAAATTTACATTGCAGGAACTGAATAATGCCTTGCAAAATACCAAAGCATCTGCCCATGGTGAAGATAAAATACTTTATTAAATGCTGAAACATCTCCCAGCAAAGTCAAAGAAATTTCTTCTAGATATAATAAACGAAATCTGGGAAGCTGGTATTATTCCTAAGAGCTGGAATTCATCATTAATCATCCCTATGAGGAAACCAAACTAGGACCTTCTTTACCCAGCAGCTACAGACCAATAGCTCTCATCAGTTGTGTTTGTGAGCTGATGGAAAAGATGATTATCACCAGACTTGTATGGCACTTAAAAACGAATAAATTGTTTTTTCCATTCCAGTTTGGTTTTAGGAAAAGTAGATCTACTTTTGATCCCTTGCTCAGGCTCTCAAACCAAGTACAACAGAGCCAAACAATAGGAGTTTTCTTTGATTTGGAAAAGGCATATGACACCACAAGGCACTTTGGTATCATAAAAAAGTTGCATAGGATGGGCATTAAAGGAAAAATTATCAGATATGTAAATTCGTTTTTATCAGAAAGATATATTAAGGTAAGAGTTGGATATAGTGTTTCATGACCTTTCTTACAAGAAGAGGGATTTCCTCAGGGTAGTGTCCATAGGGCCACCCTCTTTGCTATTGCCATTAATGATGTATTAGAAAATATACCATGATTTGGCTCTGTACTGCACAGGATATGATGCAGTTTATACCAGCAGGTTCATGCAAAGAGCCATCGATAAAGTAAGCAAGTGGGCTAATGAGCAAGGATTTCGATTTTCCTAATAAAAAACTGTTGCTGTTCGGTTCTGCAGGCGCCAAACTAGGGAAACCATTCATACTCTTACCTTAAATGGAACTATTTTACCTTACTCTACTGATGTAAAATTTTTATAAATGGTCTTTGATGAAAAGCTCACTAAATATTTTAAAAGTATTATCTAATTTCAATTGGGGTGCTGATATTCAAAGACTAAACTTAAGGAATTGGACACTGTGTATTTAGAAGTTCGCCCATTAAAAGTATCTATGTAGACTCCCATGAGCTACCACTAGACCTAAGGAGGCATGAGTTAAGACTCTTGAACCCCAGGAATCAGTTCCTGGGTTTAAGTCCAAGAGCCTTAGGTATCAATAATTTTTTTGGAGTAATTTTGTGTAATTTTCCACTTTTTGTAAAATTTCACTGCTTAGGTGAGTCTGAGAAGGGATCGTGCTTTGGATGGGGTTTGCATTCAAAGCTAATTGTGGGAGTTGTAGTGGTGATATGGTTTGGACCTAAGAGATAGGGATGGGATTTTCCCTTTGCTATCTTGAGGGCAGAACCATTGGAATCCAGGGTCCCTGGTGTTTGGGGATGGGACTCCTGGCTTCTATCCAGAAGCCCACCAATACGTTTGGAATGGGGAGTCAGTCTCCATTAGCAGGGGGAGGCAGAACTCCCAACAGGCAGACTGGCTTATACCTGCGCCACTGCAAGCATATTGATGCTATCCCGAAAGGGTAGGGTTGTTATGGTAATCACTATGTAGCGAAGAAACATATTAAAGGAAAGGAAAATGTATCTTCTTCGAGTAGGTCTGCAGCAAGGAGGCATTCCCACACGTGTTTGAGTCATCTATTCTCATGATTGTTCGAGAATACTCTGTTGTTTTGTGGAACTCTGCACATGGCCGTTGTTAGAAATGCTGCGTATTGAATATGACGGAACATTTTGTCGAGAGCCTTCTAAAACGTTCCTGCCAAGGGACGGTGATGTTCGCTGGTTATGCTCTGCCCTTCCAGCCCCGCCCAGAGATCGACGTATATATTTAACTGTCTTCGGTTCACCACTTACAATGGTATAGGACGGAGATCAGTTATATGTCTATTCTTGCGATTGTGATACGCAAGCATTGTGGTTCTTTCCCTTTCTCGTTGAAGTGACATCAAGTAGATTTTGTTCTTCTTCAGAATTGGGGAGATGACTCAAACTTCATAAGTTAACTTCTTAACAACTTTATTTCTCTGCTCCATCACTGGAGTATAGGAAAGGTTGGTCAGATGACTGCTCAGTTTGAGAATTTAGGTAGAACTAACTTTACAGAGGGTCGCATCGATAGCTTAACACTAGCTATCTCAGCGTTTACAAGAATAACAAGTACGTAGCCATACGGCTCGGAAGTCATGTGTTTCCACTACAGGTGAATAGGTCAACAGCTTCCCATGGAAGGTGTTGTGACCTGTTTACAAGAGATGATAATTGTTTATACAGACAAATGCAACCAGACCACTGCAAACATTGCATGGCATGGTCTAGTTTTACGTCCTGTTATGGCTATTGATCACCCTCCTAACTTGCCAATGACCCCTTGGGTCATGGGTTTATTTACAGATATGGAAAATATCTGTATTAAAATAATGTATTGCATTACATATATAGGACTCTGGGGAAGTAGAGAGGATCAGATCATCAGGGATAAGAGAAGAAGGAAGAGAGGAAGAGGAAGCACGAGAGAGAATGGGAAAGGAAGCAAGTAAAGTTTTTAGTCGGAGAGAGAGAGAGAGATCCCGACGTCTAGTAACCCTTTCAGAGGAGAAACGTCCTGCAAGTGGTTTTGAGAAGCAACCCGCCATTCAAGTTTCAAGACTAAGGCATTCCTTCCTGCAGTATGAAGATAAGAAGCCTTCTGAAGTTTCTACTGTCCCCTTTTGTGAAGCCCTAGCTTCGAGCACTGATCTCAACAGCCGCAAAACTTGTTAGCAAGTATTTCATTACTGCACTGTTTCCCCCTTTTCACATATAGTCAGATTTGATTTTGTTATGTAAATAGGAGAAACCATTCTGCATTTATCTTTGTTAATAAGCTTGTAAATAAACTTCTGTGCTGTCTGAGTTTCTTTCATTATTTGTATCCCGAGTTTCATTTGTTTGGTGTTGAATCCCTTCTTTACTGCAATAAAGAACCTGAGCGGATTCACAATCCGTAACAGTTGGAGACCTAAGACTTGGATATTCGGCACCGTAACTGATTGAAACAGGGAGAATATAGCAAGAACCGGAATGAGTGAGATGACGAAAGAGTTTATTGAGTCTGGTAAGCTTCTAGGTCTAGAGGGGAATGATCCCTGTGAGTATGTTGAAAGGAAAGAGAGAAAAGTATGAGAGAGCGGCTGAGAAAGATGATAGAGCAGCTGAGAAAGAAGTAATGAAAATGCAGCAAGAGAGAGGAATGATGGTAATGCAGCAGGAAGAAAGAGAGAAAGAACATAAGCATGAGTTGGAAATCGCTCGTTTGCTCGTTTAAGGCAAAGTACTCTTAGCAGTAAATTTGGACTCTATATTTACTGTCACTTTTGCGTGTCAGGGCGCTTACTACGTATAGTTGCATGTTTAAGGAGGAATGTGAAGATTATGTTCAGAAAGACACTGTTCTTAGCACATACAGGTTAGTACCGGAGGCGTACCGTAAGAAATTTAGAAGTTTGAGAAGGGATGAGAATATTACGTATATAGAATATAGTAAGAAGTTAAAAAGGCTGTTTTTGTGATTGGTTAACTTCCACTAAAGTTGATGATAACGTATCCCTTGAGATTAAGCTTTATATAGAAGATAGGCGAGAAGTATCTTTTGCAGGAGCAACTAGGTTAGCAGACGAATATAGTCTGGCTTATAATTTAAGTGCCATTAAGAAGCAAAATGATCCTTCGTCAGGTAGAGTACAAAGCAGTAAAGGTTTCAGTTTTAGTAATAGCAATACGCGTAAAAGTAACTATTACTGTTGTGCATGTGGAAAACCTGGTCATATGTCTAAGATTTGTAAGAATAAAGGGGCATTTAGTAGCTCAGAATTAACTTGTTTCCGATGTAATGAGAAAGGGCATTTAGCTAGAAATTGTGCAGTAGAAGGGAAGGACGTTAAGAAACCAGTGTCTCTAGTTAACCTTTTGTCAAGTAGGAATGATGTGATGAGAAAACTAAGAAATTTTATTGAGAATTTCTGTCAGAAGGTGTAGTTTCCTCTCTTGGAGAAGGAGATTTGAGAGAAATAGACTTGCTTTGGGACACAGGAGCTGCTGTCTCCCTAATTAGGAGAGTGAGTGTGCCAAACAGGGCAGAAATCAGTATGGAAGAAAAAGTCATGTTAGGTGGATTTCCAAACACTTGTGTTATTTGTCCTTTGTTTAAGATAAACTTGGAAAGTCAGGGAGTGTCAGGAGAAGTGAAGCTAGCAGTCGTTGACAGTTCGCCCATTGATGGCGTTGGCATTATCGTCGGTAATGACTTAACTTTATCCAAGTATGTGAATCCTGTTGTGAGAGAGATTCTAGGTCAGGTTAAGATACAGGCAAAGACTACAGCCATAGTTTGCTCGTGGATTCAAATGAGTGTGATAGATGTGGCGAAATTGATCTTGCACGAGTGTGGCTGAGAGACCTGACTCTATCGGTGGTGACAGTGATAGCCAAGCAGAATGCGTAGCTGTCGAAAATAACGTAGTCTATGTAGTGGAATCAAGTAATAGTTACTGTGATGAATTAGGCACTAACCTTTTTAATAAGGATGAGCTAGTCAAGTTTCAGAGAAAGGATGAGACACTAACCCGAATTTTTTAATGTGAGCTGGATAATGATCTTGATAATGTGTGTAAGGAAACGTTTTGTTTAAAAGACAAAGTTTTTTTGTCGGTATGTTCGTCCTGAGTCAGGTAGCAAAGAGGAGATCACCAAACAATTAGTGGTCCCTAGGAAGCTTCGTGAATATAAAACTTTCAGGTGTATTAGTAGGGCGTACTTTTGGCTTAAAATGAGAAGTGAAGTCAAGAGGTATGTTTTAAGATGTCATGAATGCCAAATTGCCGGTAAACCGAATAAAGTAATTCCCAGAGCTCCATTGTGTATTTGAGAATGTAATTATCAATATGGTTGGACCGTTGCCTAAAAGTAAGGGATGGGGTATATATCTATTAACAATTTATGATAGACTAACTCACTGTTCAGAGGCGATAGACTAACTCACTGTTCAGAGGCGATACCCATAAGAAGAAGCTGTAATGCAAGGACCGTAGTTAAACGCTTGTTAGATTATTTTTCTAAGTTTGGTCTCCCTCATACTATACAAGTTTTCTAAGTTTGGTCTCCCTCGTACTATACAGAGTGATAATGGCAGAAATTTTGTATCCAAATATTTCAGGGATAGGATGAAAGAGTTAGGTATTAAACTCGTAACTTCCACACCTTATCACCCGAATCACAAGGCATTGTGGAGCGGTTTCACCAAACATTAAAGAGTTGTTTATGAAAACTGTGTAATAACTTCAAACATTTAGACTGGGAAGAAAAGTTACCTTTTGTTTGGTTAGCTTTACAGTTGGCGGCACCGAATGACACTACAGAATTTAGTCCATTTGAGCTGGGTTTTGGTCACACTACTAAAGGTCCTTTGGAAATGTTAAAATATAATTTAATGCTTAAAGAAGGTAGAGAGGACTACATAACTAATCTAGAGTATTATAAAACAATTTAAGAGATGCTTGACAACTAGCGAAGGCGAACGAGAGTGAAAGTCAAGGGGAAACTAAAAGGAAACATGATCTTCGAGCAAAAGAGAGAAGTTTCTGTGTGGGAGATAAAGTTTTAGTACTAGTCCAGAAAGAAGGTCCCTCTTTATCTTATAAGTTCGAAGGTCCTTTTTCAATTTTAGAAAAGAGGGGTAAATCTAAATTATTTAATTGATATGGGTAAGATAGAGCAAAGTGGCTGTGTGTAAACTTGCTAAAAAAATATAACAAACGCCCCGTGCCTGTAGCAACGGTGACACAGAAAGAAATTAGTTTTAAGAAAAACTCTGAGGTGCTTAAGAATTTCAAAGTTTTTAATCAGAGTTTAGAAAAGGAAAAAATGAGGGGAAGTACATGATGCTTTAGTCAATTATCCTGAACTATTAGTAACCAACCAAGTCTAACCAATATTTCAGAACATGATATTGAGTTCCAGGACACAAAACCCATTAGGCAAAGTCCATACCGTCTGAGTCCAGAAAAAGCAAAACCTGTGAGGAAGGAAATTAGTTACATGCTAGATAATGATTTTGATAAGGAATTTAATTTAGCGATCGATGCCAGTGATATTGGCATAGGAGGGGTTTTGTTACAAGAAGTGAAAGGAATGAAGCATCCAGTTGCTTATTATTCAAAGAAACTGAATAAAGCGCAGCAGAATTATTCAACTATTGAAAAGGAATTGTTTAGTTTAGTTACAGCCTTGCAACACTTTGAGATTTATGTACGTAGTAGTTCCGTTTTAACTGTGTATACTGTTCATAATCCGCTAGTTTATTTGGAAAGGTTTAAGAATGAGAATAAACATCTAATGCGTTGGAGTTTAGAATTACAAGACTACAACCTGAAGATAGTTCATATAAGGGGAAAGGATAATGTTATAGCTGATAGCCTCTCTAGAGATTTTTCGGAATGGGTAACCTGATGGCTGTATTCTATTTTAGTGCGGTTGGATGAATGAATTGAGAAGTATTTGTTTGGCTGAGTTAAAGCTTTATGCTGAGTTTTTTCTTTGTTGTTTGATTCGTATTTCTCTTTAAAAAAATAAAATCAGTGGTTTCATTTTTTTTTTATTAGGGGAATGTCTCATGACAATTACTCTATAGCGAAGATAAGAAGCCATCTGAAGTTTCTACTGTCCCCTTTTTGTGAAGCCCTCACTTCGAGCACTGATCTTAACAGCTGCCAAACTGGTCAGCAAGTATTTCATTACTGCACTGTTTCCCCCTTTTCACATATAGTCAGATTTAATTTTGTTATGTATATAGGAGAAACCATTCCGTATTTATCTTTGTTAATAAGCTTGTAAATAAACTTCTGTTCTGTTTGAGTTTCTTTCTATATTTTTATCCCGAGTTTCAATTGTTGGTGTTGAATTCCTTGTTCATTGTAATAAAGAACCTGAGCGGATTCACGATCCGTAACAAGGAAATGGGGTGGACTATGGGGAATCAACTCTCACTTGTGCCCTTGGTGGAGAATGCAAATACCTGACTGATCCACGATACTTTCTTGATAAAGCCAAACAGGTTTGGGTGTGAAGGTATGCCGGTTTGTGTGAGGTAGTTTGGTGTGTGCGTGCTTAATATCCTGGTATCGCTTTGTGGGCTTGGGCGGTTTGTTGTGGTGGGGAGTCTAGGCATTAGAAGATGCCTGGGTTTCCCTTTCTGATGTGCTGTTGGGGCCTCGGTGGGGCTCTTGGGTGTTGGGTGCACACTTTTTGGACTTCTGAATGTAAACTGGCAAAGTTTTTTGGATTTGGTCACTAGTTTTCCCTCTTCTGAATCCGACAACTTACTGCCACTGGCAGTGATTTCTGGCATGAACATGGATATGAGCTTGGCTGTCAGACAGAACCAAACACTGACACACCAGGTTGTTAGTAAATCTGGTGGATTTGATCCAAATAGTAGGGTCATCTTATTGCACTGATATAAATATGTGATTAGATTATGATTGTTAGTATAGTGTAATGAAACAATTTGGTAAAGTGGAAAAAATTATATTACTTCTAGAAAAAGACAAGCAGTCATTTTCTGCTTGTGTTAAATTTTCCACACTCTTGGAAGCTAGTGAGGCGCAACAAACAATCCATGGCCACATTCTTAATAATTCAGTTCTTAGCATGAAAGAGTTTTCAGTGAAAAATTTGAATGATGAGCCATTTCATTTTATCCCTAAGAATGCAGATCATGGACCAGCCCCATGTACCAGAGCACTTCCTTCCCCTATATGGCACGTTGTGAGCTACAAGGAGCTGAGGAAAAAAATGTTATAAAGGCTGCTGAATGTATTGAGAGTAAGGTAGGTTCCATTCTTATTGGAAATTTACAACGTTATGGAAAGAACTGGCTAATAAAAGCTGGTAATGAAACCCAAGCAATTTTGCTATCTAATTTTAAACCTCATGAAAGTGGAAATATCGAGTGTGTTGCATCACATAAATTCTTTAACACACTGAAAAGGGTAGTATACTCAAAAGACCTGCATGTTTTAGAAGAAGAGGAGATTCTCCTTCGATGTCCTCTTTGTGTATCTCACATAGAAAAACTAGGAGGGGATACAGCTACCCTTTTAACCTTCTACTCCAATTACCTACCTGTTACTATCATTGTTGGCCATGAGAGAATGCAGGTTAAGAAATAGAAAAGAAATCCAAAACAGTGTCACAAATGTTTTGAATTTGGCCACATTCAAAATTCGTGTGAAAACAAAAAAAAATTTCCTGTGTTCTGCAGAGCATGATAATTTTGATGAGTACTAAGCAGCCCGATACTGTTTTCAGTGTAAAGGTGATCACCCTCCAAATTCTGGGGCTTGCCTCAGGTACAGATTTGAAGAAGTAATGGCGGTGGCTGATGTGAACATATCAGCATTAGCGAGGCAAAGCACGTGATAATGGGGGCAAACAAAAGTGCCAACTACCTATGCTTCAGTAATGAAACTTATGAAAAATTCCAGCAATGTAAGGCAACTAATAACTGCATCTAATACTTGGCATCACTCACCTGCTACTCCACGGACAGTAAATAATGAAAATCCCCGATGTATCCAGAAATTTTCATTGGCTAGTGCCTTGGAGTCCAACACCAAAAGTTGTACTTCCAGAAGCACAGAAAACTCACCTCCCAAAGTCGATGCAAAGGTGACTCATATGATAGTTGCAGGCTCACCAAGAAAAACTGAGCCAAAATCAATTAATAATTAGGGAAGATGTTCCAAAAATACTTCCAACAAGAATAAGCCAAGGGAGCAAGCCCAATTAGATAGAGCTAATTCAGAGCCCTCAATTGTCACAGAAACAAACAAAAATGAAAACAAAACAATAATCACAACCACCAAGATGCACACAAGGAATACATTCCCAAATAATGATAGCTATAAAATAAAAACCTTAAATGGGTTCAGTGTTTTGGAAGACATCTCTCTGCCTAGAAAGGTGGTTCCAAAAGCAATTTAAGCCCAAAAACATGTGAGTTCTGATCAGTCTTGCTGCTCTAAGACAAATGAACTTAGTGATTCACAGAATCACAGTAGAAATTCTGATCAGGATCATAACCAGAAATGTGGTCAGCAGAAATATGGTCAGCCAAAAACCTTGAATTCCAGTTCAAATGAAAAGGGATTAAGGAAACAATCACTTATAAAGGAGAACTTTCCTCTCCACCCTAGGAACAGTACTTCCCTTCGAAGGAGTGGGAGGTAGCACATTTTACCACCTTAACATTCATGTTCAATATCAATCTGAGGAACTGTAAAGCTCTCAGAGCTCATACACAAGACCATAAAGTATTAATGCATGAATTCAATCCAGGGATTATATGCCTGCAGGAGACAATGTAAGGCAACTCTCCTCATAATCCTGGACTAAATTATTCAATATTTAACTTCTTTCCCCCAATTGGTGGTCGGGCCCATAGAGGTGCTGGAATTATTGTTAATAAATCTCTGCAGCACTCCATAATACATATTTGAAAAGCGAATAATAATCTGTTCCTTATACCTTTGAAGACCTTATTGTTAGGAATGAAGTTACCCTATATGATAATGAGTCAATGACTTTCCGCAGCATTCATGATCATGATTTCTCTGCACTGGGCCTTAGTATTTCTTCAACAAGTATCCAACTTGATTTTAGTTGGCCTGTTAACGAAAATTTAAATGAGTGTTCATTACCCGATCCATTTGAAATATGCTCTGAATGGTCCGGCTGAAGTTTTACCGAAGTGGAAGTTAGAGGAGGCAGACTGGGATAAATTCAGTAAGGGTTTCATTCTAGATAAGGAAGTTTGAGTTGTTTCATTCTCATCTAGATGCTTATTTTTACTTTTATGAATCTACTCTGAAGAGTACTGAAGGCTCGATTCCCAAAACAAAAAGCAAACCTTGTAGACCTGCAGTTCCCTGGTGGAAGTGACTAGGAATTGCTACAGACATTACAAAACTAGTGGCTCTCCTCAGTCTAAAATAATCTACAAATCAGGTTTAGCCAAACAGCAGAACTTTTATAAGAAAGCCAAAAGAGAAAGTTGGCTTTACTATATTAATGAAATAAACTTAAAGACTCCACTGAAAGTGGTGTGGTGCAAAATAAGGAAACTGATTGGGAAATTTGTTGCATCACCATTACCCTGATTAAAAATAAATGACACTGATCACAAAGCCCACTGAAGTTGCCAATGAGCTAAGAAAACACTTTTCTAAAGTTTCCAGTGCCAGCAATTATTCTCGAGAATTTCAAAAAATTAGGAATTCTGAAATGACTGAAATTTGATTCAGTAAAATCTGAACCATACAACTACAGGCGATGCCAAAAAATATTAACTCAAGATTATAAGCAAAATATGGGAAACGAATTTTACCCAATGACTGGAAAATATCCATAATTGCTCCTACTAAAAAGCCTAATAAAGATGCTTCCCTAGCTACCAGCTATAGACCAATAGCTTTAACCAGCTGTGTGTATAAGCTGATGGAGAAAAGGATAAATACTAGACTAGTTTGGCACCTAGAAACTAAAGCATTAATATCATCATTTCAATTTGGTTTCAGGAAAAGCTGCTCCATCCTTGATCCCTTGCTGAGGCTGACCAACCAAATCCAGCAAGGATTCGATAAATAATGTTAGACCATCGTAGTATTTTTTTACCTCAAAAAATCGTATGACACTGCATGGAGAATTGGCATCATGAAACAATCGCACAAGATGGTCATATGTGTGGTCATTGTGTGGTTGAAAAAATCTTGTCTCCTGTTAAATGCTCACTTTTTGTCTCGATGACTGCAATATACTGCACAGGATATGATTCGTTGTCAATATGTAAACATCTGGAAAGGTCTATTAATGCAATTACTAAGAGGGCTGATGAGAATGGTTTTAAATTCTCCTCTTCCAAAACGGTTGCAGTAAGATTTACCAGGTGCCGGCGTGTGGAAGAGGTTACCACACTTATTAAAAGGATCAATTATTCCTTATGAAAATTAAGTAAAATTTCTGGGGATGATTATTGACCACAAATTAACATGGGCCAGCCACATAAATTCCCCAAAGATTAATGTTAAAATATCTGGATTTAGTTGGGAGGCTGATAAGAAATCCCTCTTGAGGATATATGACTCACTGTGTCGCTCCAAGCTAGACTATGGCTGTCAAATGTATTCCTCAGCTTGCAAAACCAAGCTAAAGTAATTGGATGTTGTACAGATCATGGGGTTGAGAAAATGCTCAGGAAATTTTAGAATTTCGCCTGTTGAAAGCATATATGTCGATACAGATCATCTTCCCCTTGATCTAAGAAGGCAAGGGCTAGAGTTGCGATAAGTGGCTAGAATAAAAGGTGCTCCCAAAAATCCCTCTTTTCAATTACTCAAGGAAACAGACTACCAGAATTTCTCTGGTACAAGAGTTTCTAAACCATTACAAATTCGATTGAATGAGGATGTTAGGGATAACCATCTCCAATCCCAGAAAGTCCTGGAAGTAGAACATCCTGTAAATCCTCCATGGCTTATTCCAGTAGCATTAGTATGCAAGAAATCATTTAACAAAAAAGGACTGCACTGCAGAAGAGATTAGGGAAAAATTCTTAGAGCAGATCTTTACAGATGGATCAAAATCAGATGGTGGTGTTGGGTGTGCTGTTATTCTTGGTGATACAGCACTTACAACTAAATTACCTGACTGTGCATCAATATTTACTGCCGAATTAACAGCTATAGTCTCTGCGGCCTTAGTTCTTAAAAGTATTGACACTAATTCTGTCATATACTCAGATTCTAAAAGCCCTTTAGAAGCTATTAAAAAATTTAACAGCTTTCATCCATTAATTCAAAAAGTTCAGAAGTCGCTTTTTCGTATATATTGTCTGTGTAAATCAGTCTCTTTCTATTGGGTCCTTTCTCACTTGGGCATTCACAGAAACGAGACTGCAGACAGGGAAGTGAAAGCTGCTAGCCTTTTACCAGAAAATACTTTCAGAAAAGTGCTTCATACAGACCTAAAAGGTCCTATTAAGTAAATACCAAGAAAGGTGGACTTCTCCTCTTCTTGCCAATAATAGTATAGAAAAATTAGGAAAAATATACTGCCGTGGCCTTCGTCATTCCAGCTTGACAAACGAACAGAGGTGATTTTAACGAGATTCTTATTATTGGGCACACTTACTTACTATGACTAGATACTACTAGTGGAGCACATTCTGATGGTTTGTCCCAGATATTTTAACTTAAGGGAAAGATAATTCCAGGGTAAATCTTTCTCGAATATCTTGGGAGATGAAGCAGACATTTCTGCTCTCATTTCCTTTTTAAAGTGTATACAAATTTTAATAACATTTAGTCAATTCTTTATATATATCACATCATACAGATTTTTAAAGACATTAAACGATTTTTAATATATATATTACGCCATTCATTAAACTTCACATTTTTACTTAATTTATTGGTCACATTTAATTTTATTAATCATTGTCATTAATTCATTTACCATAATTCAATTTATTTAACCTTCATTACGGCGCTGAATGGCCTTCTTGGCCCCAGTGACTGGGCTTTAGCCCTAAATATCATACATCCATCCATCCATCCTTTTTTTAAGATCTTGAAACAGTGTGATTCAAGTCTTTTTAGATTTAGCAGATCTCTAACACCATTTCAAATCAGACAGCTGGGTGAACTGAAGTATGAAAATATAAAAACACACATCCTACAAGTTAAACATCCTGCTATCCCCCCATGGTTTATTCCAGCAATAGATGTATGCTCTAAAGTGATAGAGAAGAAAGGTCGTCTGGAAGAAGTCAGAAACAAGATTTTGGAGCATGATGAGAGGCATATAAATGATAGGGAAATCTATACTGATGGAGGAAAATCAGAAGATGGAGTGCTGTGCAGTGGTGTGTGATGGGGAATCATAAAAAAGTTACCAGACTCCTCATCCATATTCACTGCTGAAGCAACAGCCATAGTTGATGATTTAAATTTTGCATCTGATAAGAAATTTCAATCCACAGTAATATATAGGACTCAATTAGTGTTTTAGAAGCCCTAAAGAAGTTTAACCCTATCCATCCCTTAGTTGAAAACCAGTTAAGTTTTGTTGGGTTCCTGGCTGATGCTGAAGCAAAGGATGCTACAAGATGGGATTTCTTAACTAGAAAGGTACCTCATTTGGATATGCATCCAGTCATTAGAAGGTACATCCGTAAGAAATGTTAGAGATGGACTTCCCCCATTTTATCCACAAATAAGAAGTACAGAAATGTTAGAAAAAGTATTGATTTTTGGAGATGAAGTTTGAATTTTTAAAGAAAATTCGAAATCATGCTAACACACCTCAGGATTGGCCATACCCTCTTCACCCATAGATATATTTTAAAGGGAGCCAGTGCCCTAGTTTGTGCTAACTGTGATGGTGAACTATCTTTTGAGCACTTGCTGGTGCACTGTCCTAGATTTAATCACCTTAGGGTAAAGTACTTAATAGATGGGAAGACTATTTTAGAAATGTTAATGATGGTGTTGAGGTAGATAACCTTATGCATTATCTGAAAGAATCTGGTTATTTTAATGATTTTAGTCATTTATTTTATAAAGTATATATTTTTAAATATAAAAGTTTAATCATTTATTTTATATTGATTTTATCTATCATCATTCATAATTTTTTACATTTATAATTAAACACTGTTATCATTCACTTATTCATTAATCATATAAATATATATATATTATTCATCTTCATTACGGCGCTGAATAACCCTGATGGGTTCGAGTGCTTGGTTCTCAAGACGTAAATTTCATAATCTAATCTAATCAAGAGAAGTATACGTTAATGACGAAGCTGCCGAACTTATTTACCTATCGAGAGTGGGGAAATTGTACTTAACAGTCATCAACAACCCACCTCCACCATGATAGCTAATTGGTACGTATAGAACATGTAACTCTTTTTATGAAATTTTTATCACCTTGATTTATATACAGTCACTCAGCTACAAACTTCAGGAATATCCCAGTGTGATGGAAATGTCGAACCCTAAGTGGATGGGTAAATAAGTATGGCAGATTCGTCTTTTACTTATACCTCTCTTGATGGCTCAGTGGTTACCGTCGACTGGAGTCGTTGGAAGGGTACTGAGTCGAGTATACGAGACTCTTCAGTGCCAGGTCATTTATCACTTAAAAATTTGACTTCGGTGATATTCCTGAGGTAGTGTGAATTCGATATCAAACGACATTTGTAGCTCAATGTTTGTATATAAATTAATCACGGTAATATGAAAATTTCATATATATATATATATATATATATATATATATATATATATATATATATATATTGCTCTATATTAGGCTCTTATGGCTCCAGCAACAGAGTTTTAAGTCTGACTGCGGCAAAGGTAGGAGTCCAATCGAGCTTAATTAGACATAGAAAATAAGGTGTCGGCTGAAGGCCAAATAAGAGTTAAGGGAAAAAATTGTAACAAAACTCCAAGGGTTAAACTTACAGGGGATCTATTTACACCTTAACGTTACTCTGTTAATTCAAGGTGCCAGCAAGGACACTAATGACCATCATATGAGGCCAAGTACTGGAACAATTGCTTGGACCAATAAGCACGCATGCAGGGGCACATGTGTTGATTTGCAGCGTGTATATAAGGCCCAGAGCACCAAGGAAAGCCAGATCCACTCCACAGCAATGATGCGGCATGGTTACCTACAACACAGACATCTTATAAACACATGTGCGATACAAAGGGGTCGGATATGAGTTTAACATAAATCTTAAGATTCCTTAGAGGGCAAAGAAAGAATGAATTACTGCTCAAACGTTACTGTACTGAGAAGGGGAGGATATGAACACAGCCACATTAGGGAACCACAGCTCTTAAACCAAGAAATCTTCTAAGAGAGCATAGCTGTTGGGATTGATGAATGACCATGGAGGGCCGCTCAAAAACAGATACAAGGAAAAGAATAATAGTTAATTTGGTTGCCACCGCACTTCCATACATTACCATTTCATCCTGAGATATTGCTTCTTAGGAGCAGAGAGAAAGGAAAGGACTTCTTCAACAGCATCAGGTAAGGGGTCCCAGGGGTCGCCATGTGGGCCCAGAGACACGTGAGCCAGGAGCTCCGAACTCGGGAGCAGCTGGGCACAAAGCGAGGGAGGATCCCTCACACCGATTCATTTTATTATCTGACCTGGCTTAACCGGGGGGTCTTGGGATCCAACATCTCGATGTATCTGCAGAATATGGAAGGCGGGAGTTAGAGAGAGAAACGAGAGATGATCAGCAAGCATGAGAGAGAGAGAAAAGGTGAATCAGTGGGCTTGTGCTTCGATGAATGTAATTTAAATGGTGAAAGCAAAGGGGATCCATAATAATATATATATATATATATATATATATTATTACTATATATATATATATATATATATATATATATATATATATAGTGTGTGGGTTGGGTGTGGTGTGTGTATAATATATATGTGTGTGTAGTGTATGGTGTATGTATGTATGTATGATGTTATTATGTTATTCACATTACCATGATTCATATAGACGCATTAAGCTACAAATGTCCTTTAATATCTAATTCGCTCTATCTCGGAATTAATATATTTTCACATATGTTAATCGAAGGGGAATTTTTTAGTCCATAACTAGTTCATCGGCTCATGGGCGCAAACCACAGAACCAAGAATTCAAGACATAGTGAAGCACTCTAAAACCACACGACTATCACGTGTGGTTTAGAGGGCTTCACTGTACGCCCTGAATTTGTGGTTCTGTGGTTCACGCCCATGAGCCGAAAAATTTATTATTGACCAAAAAATTCCCCTTCAGTTAGCATATATGAAAATATATTAATTCCGAGGTAGAGCGATTAGATATTAAAGGACATTTGTAGCTTAATGCGTGTATATATATATATATATATAATTATATATCTATATATATATAATATATATATATATATATATATTATATATTAATAATTGCATGTAAATTGTTCCTGACCTTTCTTTCAACACAGTTTTTGTTCTATTTTGCTCGGTCATGAAAAGGTGAATTAGGGTCTGTTTTTTTCCACCACGGGTTTTTCTGTATTTCTTATCTTTTCATGTTTTGGTCGTACGACTGCTCATTGTCTCATTCTCGCATATGTTCAGGGAACTTTTTTGGGTGAACATTTTGGAGTTTTTTTCGGCCCTTTTGTATTGGAAGGACAGCTTGACCTATGGCTTGTACCTTCAGAGGAATATCTCATCTTGGACCCATGCAGTGGGTTACGCTCCTGCGCCTCCCTGCTTTACCCGCTCTACCTGCGGGTATGATGTTGGAGCTCCGCGCCTTCCACTCCTGCCGAGCATGTTCTTCAGAGTCACATTAAGATTTACTCTGAATTATATTAGAGATATGCACCCCGCCAGTGTGTAGCGTTTCTTCGTGCCTCTTGGATAGTTTTATTGCTCCACGCGAGCATCAATATCAACAATTTAATGTAAATTTTCTTGCTGGACATTATTGTAAATTGTAAAAAAAATTAGGTTGAAGGTTCACCTCCTGATTGTCTTACTGTCATGTGTTAGATAATAGTTACGTACTAGTGTGTGAGATTTACCTCACCCTAATTTCTTTCCCTTCTTCTAAAGTAGGCCAGGCGAATGAGGGTAATATTTATGCATTGTTAGTGCATGAGTGTCTAATGTTCAGCTTTTCAGGGACAATGTCGTTTTAAAGTTTATTTTTTTATTGATTAACTCTTGTTCGGTTGTTGCACAGATGTTTATCTCTCTTTGACTTTTCTTTATTTGTCTCCTGTTGTGCTACATTGTGATCCAGCCCTTTGGAACATTAATCCACTGTGGCCCAAACAGGACAGGTGAAAAGAGCCTGGTCTAATATATTGAATGTTGTAACGGTCGGAGAACTGCTTCTCTTGGGAAGTTTAAACATTAAAAAAAATTGTAGTACCTGCGTTAAACTGCCAATCATCGGCTGTTCCCTTGTTCATCGCATAACTAGATTGTTTGTTTTTATTTGTCCGCCTCCTTTGTCTGTTCTTAAGTTGTGTTTTGTGTTTATTTTTAGTGTGTATACCTCTTCCACATTGAGAGGCGCTACTTTTTGGTCTTGCTTTTAAGTTCGTCTTCAAATTGTTTTTTATTGAGTTCAGTTTTCTTGGTTTTTTAGGGTGTAAATGTATTTAAGCGTGATTGAGTATATAAGTTTAACTAAGTCTCCATTTTAATTTTTTATATTTTGTATATTTTTCTTTTAATTATGTGCTCTGAATGCTCCTTTTTATATAGATGTCCTGATGATGTGATCATGTGTCAAGAAACGCGTTGACAATAAATTTAATCACTGGATATGTATGTGTACCTGCGCCCTTCCCCTGCCTACTATAGTGTATTTTGGTGTGTGGATTTTATTAACTTTCCAAATTGTGATAAGAGCATCTATCGGGGTCAGGATTCCAGGCTAACACTTTTTAGTGTGGGGGCCAGTGCTTTCCCGTTGGTTTCAAATGTTAATTTTTGGCCACTGGTTGGACTGTTTTGGAAAGGCTTAACTCACAAAAAAATTATGTTGCCATTTTTTTCGGAGATTTCTGTATAGTTTTCTTACATATTCAAATTACAACCCAAATCATGCTCAATAAATTTATTATATCATCACAAACTACATTCTGTGTACAAAGCAAAGACACAATTTATTGCTGAAATAATATAATAATTAAGAAAAACACTCCTTTCAAAATTTAACTATAAATTGGAAACATAATGATCATTTTATAGATAAAAAATGTCTTATTTGTTTTTTTCCGTCCTGGTTCTCGTCAATTAAGGCATGATAGTGGTTGTGTTCACAGTTAGAATGAAGGATCTTCTTCTTCTTCATCTTCTTCAATCCCTAAGAGTGTTTAGTTGACATTACTGCACATCTCCTCATCGGCACCACACAAACACATCTCAGAGCAGTTAAGACCCTGTGACCGACAGGAGCAGTGTGATGTGCAGCTGGTCTTCTCGCACCCACATTTAATGAGGTGTGTGACTGTTGCTGGAGCTGGCGGCTCCATTGATGGTACTGTTATGAGTTTATCCCCATCTTTCTTCCACCCATAGGCAGTTGCTTGTGGTAGCTGAGGGTGAGGAATATCACACTGAAGCAACACCATGGCCTGGTAATGTGCTCGGGCAATAGCTTCGTGTAATGCTCCTCGTGTCGGAGGTAATTTTTCAGCTTCCAATTGTTTCTTGGTGAAAAGGTTCCATCTGAGATCACCAACATCCACCAAAGTGCTGCCAGGCTCATACAGCTGGCAAACAAATGTCTCGATGGCTCGTTCAGTATTGATGTCCAGCTCCTTGGACCTCCCTAAGGCAGCAAAGGCGGATACCACTTCCATGGAGCATGTACTAAGTGCTTGCCAACAGGTCAACTTCCCCTTGCCTGTAAATTTACCTGTACTGTAGAGACGTCAACTCATGCAGACCAACACATTCCTTAAGATTTATTTCAGGTCGTGAGCATGCAATAATTAACATACGGGCAAAAAGTGATCTGTCTTCCTTGAGCTCCACTATCTGATCAGCTACTTTGTGTTTCACAGACTTCCTTGCACTTTTCCAAGTCTTCAACATTTCCGGTGCCATTTTGCTTTCAAGTCTTTCAGACCAGATGCAGTGTACCCATGTAATCGTCCACTGACCTGCACAAAGTCAGCATCTCCATACTTTCCTCTTTCATGCGCAAACCAAAGGAACTTTGAGTAGGCTTCCAGCTCCTCGGACCTCCCTAAGGCAGCAAAGGCGGATCCCACTTCCATGGAGCATGTACTAAGTGCTTGCCAACAGGTCAACTTCCCCTTGCCTGTAAATCTACCTGTAATGTCACCTCCAGAGAAGGCGTGAACCCAGGTAAGGCTTTGGTCTTTGCAGCACCAAGCACATTTACTATTGGTTCTAGTGAGATTATCCGCTTTTTGTTTCCCACACCAGTGACAAAGTATGTGTTCCTACAGAGCCGATGGTAACAGTGGATTGCAAGAACAAATACATCAGTGTCAGGTGATTAAATGTAGAGTTCAGTTGCTCCCCTTCGAACAGCATCCAGACTGTGCAGAATAATTCTTGTGTCAGCTTCTTCTTGGGAGCTGTGGAGATGGTGAACATCTGTGGAGTTTGAGAGGACCTCCTTTCGTGGAGTCACTATGACGACCTTAGGCTTACCCTTAAAGTGCTGGAGAGCTTTCTTTGCAAGATAAACTGTCAGTGCTGGACAAGAACTGCTTTGCTGACACCTTGCCAATTGGTGTGTTGTCTGTGACATTATAAGCAATTGCTGGTTTACTTCCCTGTCGTCTTTCTCGTGTCCTCTTTCAGTGATGTCGGAAGATCATAACAGTCAAAGACTAAATGGAGCTCATCATATTCTCTGCATTTGCTGTCTATTGTTGTTATGAAGTGGTCAGCCCATTGAGCACAGGTCTTGACTGTAGGTGGTTTCCCCATTGCCTAAACAATTGCCATTCCATCAATTACAGTTGCCTTAATTGTGTTGTTGGTGATATTCTCTTCTTGCCGATCAACACTAATTTTTCCCTGCAGGTCCTCAAGTACAGTCATCAGCTTGCTTTTGTCAGTGCATGGTGGGAGTTCACCACTCACTGTGAACAAGGCTCGAGGTAGAGACGTCAACTCATGCAGACCAACACATTCCTTAAGATTTATTTCAGGTTGTGAGCATGCAACAATTAACATACGGGCAAAATGTGATCTGTCTTCCTTGAGCTCCACTATCTGATCAGCTACTTTGTGTTTCACAGACTTCCTTGCACTTCTCCAAGTCTTCAACATTTCCGGTGCCATTTTGCTTTCAAGTCTTTCAGACCAGATGCAATGTACCCATGTAATCGTCCACTGATCTGCACAAAGTCAGCATCTCCATACTTTCCTCTTTCATGCGCAAACCAAAGGAACTTTGAGTAGGCTTCCTCTGATGGTTCAGACACCAGGTCACCATTGTCAGGCTCTTGACACTGAATACAGAGCTTGAAATCAGTTTCCGGCCGTGGTTTGTTTTTGATACTAGGCTCCATCTTGTGTGATCGCTCCTACACTGTAATGGCCCACATGCACTTCAATCTGCCACACACAAAATTAGGACCTCCCCAGGGGTGAATATATATCATGCAAAAGTTTTCTGATGTGGATCATCATTGCATCTTCCTGGAGAGAAGAAAATTAGATCTCAGTATTACGTGCTGAATGGGGCATGGCTGCAGAGTTATATAAGATGTTAGTTGGTGACCATAAACAGGGATAAGCAGGCATTTTGTAATGAAGACACAGTTAATTCAGATTGAATATATGTCAGAAACACTTCAGGAAACAAAAAGTAATATTCTGGCACCCCACACTCTGAAACATAAAGGTCCAGAGAAAAAATGGCAACATCATTTTTCCACTTCCTAATATAGCTAAGAATGCATTCATCATAGTTGCAAAAAATTAACATGCAAAACCAACGAGAATCATAATCTGTTACATTGGCCTCCACACAATTTGGGTTTGATACAAGGAAGGCAGTGCTGCTTAAAGGAAACTGTACTTGAAATTGCTTGTGTGAAGTATAATGGCAAACAAAGTGCCATTATAATTTTCGTTGGCTGACATGAAACAAACCTTTGCGTATGGGCCTTAACTTTGTGTTTAAATGCACATACACAGTAAATATATACATAATGTGTGTGTTTGTGTTATATATATATATATATATATATATATATATATATATATTTATCGCTGATTGTTAGTCATTCCAAGAGTAAAGTGAAATAAGGCGATTCTTTACTGTTAAATTTGAGTACATGTGGTGAATAAACCCATAGGAATTATCGTCAGGAGTATTCGTGAAAGCTGAAGCACTCTGGCATAATGGTGACAGCTGTGTAGAAACAGTCATTGCAGAAATCACTCCTTTTATGCTGTATATTTTTTGTCCTCGTGATGTTGCAAATTGAATGGATAGCTGCTGTAATAGTTTACGGGTCAGATTACTAACTTGTTTTTTCCTTGAATGTTTGCCCAATGAAATTGGCCTTGAACCTCATGGTACGCAGAAGCTGTAGCTGCTCAGCGCGTAAGCCTGAATACTCATTCATTAAGAAACCTCTCGTTGAATGAATGGGTAAGTAAAGGCTGACGACGGTCGTCTTTATTGTATCCAAATATTATAAGGTTCTAGTTAATTATCGCCATCACCATTATGTGGGTCAGAAACGCAATAACTGTTTATCAAAAGTTCAGGAAATGCCTCAGGTGGATTCGATTACGTTGCGTTCATAAAATGAAATAAGTTGTTTGAGAGAGAGAGAGAGAGAGAGAGAGAGAGAACACTTGCAACTACGTGTCGCCAGAATAATTGACCTCACTTGACACCGGTGCGATGACGTCATCCAGCATTGTCCGCTTTATCCCATGTTTTCAATCCAACCGTCCCTTCTAAGCTGCACCCAGAGCCTCTGCCTCTCTTTCTTCGCCCTGACCGCCCACTGAGGCTGCCAAGTCTTATGTTACTCATCCTCCTCGAAGCTTGGAGTTCGTCATCAACACCGTTATTTCCTTTCTTGATAAAATAAACGGTTTCTTCAGTTGTGTCTTTGTGATTCGTAATCCTTTGCCTCCCGTTCACCCCTGCTCCCAGACAACCACCACCATTCTCTCTCTCTCTCTCTCTCTCTCTCTCTCTCTCTCTCTCTCTCTCTCTCTCTCTCTCTCTTTAAAGGTCGTGTGAACAAAGTCTGCAGAATAGTTGAGTCATATATTACATTTCATAGAGTTATTTGAGTGCTTTGTTACTGTTGGTGGTCGTGTGTTGTGATAAGTCTGAATCCGGCGAGTGTCATTTTGTAAGGTTGTTTGGTTACCAGTAAATAAGTGTCTATGATTCACATACACATACGCACATGCACACAATTTATAATGTAATTATACGTAGTATAAATAGATATTACAAGGCCTTTTTGTGTGTGTATGTATAGATGTATGTGCGTGTGAGTGATTATGTATCTTGTGTAAGCTTAACCTTAACCCCTCGGCCACAAAAAAAGGCTAAAACTGTTACCACTCATATATGCATATATCTCTCAAATACAGGTACAATGTTCTAGAGCTAATAGACTCATCCTGAATAGCAAAACAGTTTTTAAGCGATCATTATGAAATTTTAACAACAAAACCTACTGTTATTGTTTTCAGATATTTATGTATTTTTAATACTAACAAATTATTCTTAACTTTGGCGATTTTGTCATAGTTTTGGTTTTGCCCATCACTGTGAGCCTTAATCCTAAATGAAGAAACAAATGGTAGAATTCAAATCCAGGCACTTTTAGGTTGAATTTGCGATAAATTCACTCAGTTGCTAAGAAGTTTGCTATGGCTGGAACAGAACTTTCCTCACCCCCGTAGCATAGTATCCAAAGTTTGTGATACTTTTCAGGCTGAAATATGGAAGTGTTTAGAATCTACTGGTCAGAAATTGATGAGATTACAGGTGGGTTGAGATATGGGTATAGTTATGAAAGTGTGGTTTGGTCTTGACCAAGGTGTGTAAGGTATACCTAATGAGGTGAAAAGATCCTGAGGAATAAGTTAGAGGAATAATAATTACAGGGCGATAGCTTTATTTTGGTATACTAGGGACGTTTTATGGTAGAATTTTGATGGAAGAAGGAATGTTGTATATGGATCAAGCATTGCTATGAAACAGTTGAGAAGTGTAAAAGTAGAGGGGAAAGCTGCATGTAACATAACTCTCATAATGTCTTCGCAAATCTATTGATTTCATTCTTTCACCATCCACATTAACCTTTATTGCTTCATCATCTGGTTTCTGTTTAAACTCCAAACTTTACTTTTTCTCACATTTACTCTGTTTTCTCCCCCTATTAATTAGGTCAAATAAATTTTACCAAAAGTGGAAAATTCTACAAGATTTAACCCAAATTAATAAGAAATAATATATAGGACTCATGGAATCGAACCTGGGGACATATTCCTGGGTTCAAGAACCCCCTCACCATGTCAAGGTAGTCCGAATTCAGGGTACACACATATACATACATACATACATATATATATATATATATATATATATATATATATATATATATATATATATATATAGTATGTATGTATGTATGTATGTATGTGTACACACATACATATATATACCCCAGGAATATGTCCCCAGGTTCGATTCCAAGAGTCCTATATATTATTTCTTATTAATTTGGGTTAAATCTTGTAGAATTTTCCACTTTTAGTAATATATATATATATATATATATATATATATATATATATATGATGTGTGTGTGTGTGTGTGTGTGTGTGTGTGTGTGTGTGTGACATGAGACCAAGGCATTTCCAAAGGTTCACATTTTCTTGTATTCCATCCTGCATAAATATCTGAGTTATTTGTTTTGTGTATGCTCTCAAGCATTTCCCCCTCTCCTCAGTTTTCCCTCATACCAAGTTGTTAATCTTTCTGCCATAGAACAAAGGACAACAGCTAAATAGGTCACTTACGTGGCAGCAGCGGGAGTGGAAACAGGAAGAAAAATTATGGATTGCTCCCCACTGTGTTAATGACTCATTACACCACACAGCTGCAAGCTAACCGTCACCCGGATCCTACCACACGAAACTTGCTCAAGCTTTCAGGGCATGGGACAGACGCACAAGCCGACAGCTTTGTATGCCCTACACTAATGCTTCAGAGCCTAATGTCCCTGTCGCCAAGTCCCTCCTACAATGGGTTGGCCTAAAGTCACCAAGGAACAACCTATGCCGCCCTCAAGTTATCAAGCACCAATGAACCAGCTAGGACTGCCTTCAAAGTTGTTTTGCAGAGTCTTAGTTTAAAGAACCATCCATTGTAAACAACAGTAGCTGCTGAGAGTCAGTAAGGGAAAAGGTGAAAGACTTCCCCTAGGAAACCTTGAGTCCTGGGTGATGAACTAAATGATGATTCCTGCAAAAAGTTACAAACTCCTGGTGTCATCCTGTTTCCTTTGAGGTTCAGCGCTTCTTTCAACCTGAAGCCAAACACTCATGTCGAACGAACCCGGTGAAGGAAAATCATTAAATTTAAGTCCTGTCCACACATAGGTGTAGGTGTGTGCTGGGGGATCTTAATGGGATCAAGCTTAGTCTAGCAGTGGTTGGAAGTAAAATTTTCAAGCCAAATCCCGAGTGTTTGCCTTATTTTATCTTCTGAAGAGAAAGGAAGCGTACTTCTTATGGACAAGACATTCCCAATGTATTTTGCTGTATAAGTGTTTTAGTATGTGACAGAGTAATAAAGCCATATCCCGGAATCATTTGTAAGCAAAGCATATGGCCAGAGTTTGTTTGAATTGTTGTACTTATGCTGAACAGAGTTTCAACTCTGGAGAATTGTAGAGACTCCTTAAACAAAGTTATACTACTGTCTTTTTTTTGTATTTCATTATTGTGTTTTTTGGCGATTACTGTCTGTATCAGCACATGCTATTTCTGCCTCTCCCAATGTAATAGCAGTGCATGTCCTCTGCATTCAATGAACATATAAATCATCAAAGGGGCATTGTGCTTATGTCACATGTTTTATGTATTACCTGTATTAGCAGGTCCATTGTGGAATCACATTACTATGCATAAGAAATTCTCTTATGAATGCTGAGCCAAAGTTTGGTGTGATAAAGTAATGTTATGATGATTCTCATCAATATTATCCATAATCAGCATTATTTGTCATGTGTTAATTAACCGGGTGTATCTCAATCTTATGAACTGCACGGTTGGGGGATTTTGTGTAAAGTGTTCATGTTACCTTGTGCTTGCAGTGATTACCATTATTCTGATTACTATTATTGTAGTATTTTGTGTATGGCTGATTAACCCATCTTGATAGACTAAACTCAGTATGCACTAGGATCAATAGTTCCGTGCTACAAAATCAAGTAACGCAAGTTCCCTAATTTCATCCCCATTCTACGAAGACATTCCACAGTTGTGTAAGGTAGCTGTTCCCAGTCTCCCCGCTTACAACTGTGCTGCTTATCCTTGTTCACATCCTTTAGAGTTAATCTGAGAACTTGTGAATTTTAACTTGTTATTTTGCTGTAGCTGTAAAGACCCATTCACTGATTTAATTGCTTCTCCTTAAGAGAAATGCAGTGTTCATTCGTATTGTGTGTTAATTGGATTTCACTCGTAAAATATCCCAGTGTCTCTTTTTTGGGTAATTCTGTACAAGCGTTATGACTTGTTTTTGGCTCACATTACAGCGATCATGGTGCATTCTTTTGTTATTTATATAATTCCCTTTTGATGTGGATTGTTTTTATGATTTGTTTTTGACATTCCCGTGTTCTTGATTGTTTAAAGTTGATTCTCAGGTTTGTCTAAGACTGGTGTGTCAAGTAATTGTCAAACAATCATTGAGTAAATCCATTTATTTCATTACCAGTTCTATTCACTGGTTACAGATTTGGTGAAATTGATGAATTCTGTCATCAAGGTTCACATGGAGAAAGTTGATAGGCAATGGAAATAAAACATCTCTATATGTTATGTACGCTTTCCTCATATATACAAGCAATAATAACAGAAGGTTTAGCCCCAATAGCCTACTTTTCTTAAGTGATAATGAATTTTATATTTACTGAGGGTTACATTCTGATAAATTTTCAACTAAAAATAAAAATATTACAAGAGGGCCCTCCGTGATTCTTAAGGAATAATAGTGACTGGATTGCTAGTCATCAACTCAAGTGTGCCTTGTAACTGAAGGGTTATAGGTACTGGATATATCTTGGTTGATTCTCAATTGCTTTGTTGTGTCTTTGAAAACATTTAATAGTAACAAGTTGCCACTGTCGGCTTTCGGCTTATGTGGCAACCCAAAACTTTTGATGAATTTTGTGAGGAAGCAAGTAAGGGCCTTCCCTTATTTGCACTCCACAACTGATGTTGGTTCGAATGGAACCTTCAACATGTGAAGCTTCTGCTAACAAACAGCATCACGTCACTGTTTTCTTTGATCTTGAGGCTTTTGATACAACATGGAGATTTGGCACCCTGAGAGTTCTTTATGAATGTAACCCGAGAGACAATTTCATAATAGTTCCCCCGGATGTAACTTATACTTTAAGTGTTGATGATCTTTCGATATATTTTGTAGCAACAAGGATGGTCAATCTCCTAGGAACTTTGGCACTAGCTTCTGTATATATATATATATATATATATATATAGATATATATATATATATATATATACAACAAGCATAATTAAATTACACGCTGTCGTCACTAAATAGAATAAATCTTTTTGATATTTTGTATATTTCTAAGTCGAAATACTTTCTTTGCTAGAACCAGAATAAATATCGCTTTTAAAGGACACATATCATTGATCACTGCTGCATTGATATAAGAGAGGGAGCTTTAGGGGGGTTATCATTTTAACGTTCGGTTTAGTTTTTCATGGAAAAACACAGCTTTATTCACTATTTAGATTAACTGTATTTGTATTTTACTTAAATTGTACTTTAATGGTAAGGTTTCTCCATAAATACAGTGTGATTTATTTGCTTTTTCTGCACACAGCACACGATGCACATGCAATATTTGTAGGTTTGTGGTTCTAATCTCACCATCGTATTCTGAACAAAGTAAGTGCACTTGCATTGAGCCTTTTCATGACTATGTCCAGCTTTTTTTTACTAGTGTTATCGTGGGTTTTTAGAGGAATTCTTTTGAGTGCTTAAAATCTCTTACATAAACCAAGGCCACCGGAGCCTTTTGTGGTTGTGTTAAAGGGTGAAATTATGATGTGCCTGCTGGAGAGGGTTTAATTTATAAGGCTGCCACTTCTGCTTTCTGTTGTCCGGGATACATACAAGAGAGTGTTGGCAAGCCCTACCAGGAGTCCGTTAGTTCTTGATTGGATGTGGGTGGAACGTGGAAGGGACGTGGGAAGGGGGTGATGGAAAGGGGGACCAATTGATGGAGTTGTTATCGTTGTTGTTGGTAATGTTGTGGCTACTGGGACGCTGTTGTTGATGCAACAGTTGAAACCACTGGCTGAAGGATGGGGCCTTGCACCGTTGCCTCAATAGGAAAGAAAGCAACGCCATTGACGAAAGGAACGTGTGTTCGTCCTTTTGGGAGGGAGAAGTTAGCTGTGGAAAGTTGGCAAGTTGGAGTTACGATGATACGTATATGGCGTCGGTCTGATGAAATGATATACTGATCGAGAGAGAGAAAGAGTGCAAGAGCGCAAGGCAAATAAAAATAGGATACGGAAGCAGCTGAATTAAAGGCGGGAAAAGAACGATTGAGGAGAATGTGAAAATATATTTAAAATCGTGTAAAACGGGAGCGAATGAATGCCTTAAATAGAACTATTAGCTAATAAGTAAATTTAATAAGCAGAGAAGCAAGAGAACTATTTCTTAATATTGATATATGAATCCTTCAAAAGGGAAAGAGATGTATGCCAGATGAATTCTTGTGTCAGTGGAGAAAAATAGAATAAGGACTCGAGACCGTGCGATTGCATGTCAGAAACTGTTGCTATCAGGAATGTACTTAAGATTCACCACACGAAAACTTGCAATTAAGTCATTCAGTGGAAAAAATCAAAAGCTAAACCACAGTGGAAAAAAGAAAATATTATCTCATTACATGAGCGTCTTCATTTTTGCCTCGAATTAAGCACTTAGCCAACGTGAGTATCAATGAAGTTTTCTCTCCTTTTTTCGTTTTTCATCTGGCAAATGTCGTGTTTTTAGTCAGTGATTTCTTCAGGCGATTTCCTCATTCTGGTCTTTCTCACTGTCGCCTCATGCACACACATTACATATATTACATATATAGTGTGTGTATATAAATAAATATAATAATATTAACTATAGATATATATTAATATATCTTTTAAAATTTATATTAAATTTATATTATAATATTAATATATTTTAATAATATGATATATATATATATATATATATATATATATATATATATATGTATTATATATATATTAATATATATTATATATATATATGTGTGTGTGTGTGTGTGTGTGTGTGAAGTGTGTGTGTATAAAATAAAGTTGATAACAAGCCTCATTTCGTAATCATATACCATTAGCAACACACATATTTAACGGTTTCAATTTACAGAATTTTAAAATCTAAATCTCCAGTTCAATAACCATAAGGGAATATATGTAGTTTTATATAATATATATATATATATATATTATATATATATATATATATATATATATATGTTTATGTATATATATATATATATATATGTATGTAGTATATATATATATAGGTATGGATGATATATATAATATCTATATATATATATATATTATATGTGTATGTTTATATATATATATATAGTATGTGTATGTATATATATATATATATATATATATATATATATATATATGTATGTTTATATATATATATATATATATATATATATGTATATATGTATATATATATATATATATATATATATATATATATATATAAACATACATACATATACCCTTATGGTTATTGAACTGGAGATTTAGATTTTAAAATTCTGTAAATTGAAACCGTTAAATATGTGTGTTGCTAATGGTATATGATAACGAAATGAGGCTTGTTATCAACTTTATTTTATACATTGCCTTTATCTCAATGTAATCAAAACGGGTCAATTTCGTTGGAGTAGATTATTTCAAATTTACAAAAGATCATCATGACAGCTTTTACCATTATCATTGATGTGGGAAAGTAGGAAAGAGGGTGAAGGGGGTTGGGATGAAATAAGAAATAAACACAAAAATCAACGAAAAGGTACATCATAACTTGAGCAAATATCAGTTGGGAAAAAACTGAAGAACTGAGTCGCTGATGTATGGCCTTTGGAAGTATAGCACCTTTACAACTTCTCTTACCCTCAAGATTTGTGTGATTAGTAACGCCCTGCAAAGTGAGGAGGCTGCATTAATTCCAAAGGCACCGGTACTTAGGCCATTAGCAGGGGTTACTAAAAGAAGAGATCATGGAAGATGGCAAACTACAAATTTCTGTGATTTTACCAGTAACACTCTAGTAGTATTCTAACAATATTCATCTGCATTTCATATATTCATTCACATGTGAGTCAGCTTCATAAATTGATAGCAATCACACCACTACTACTAGTAGTAATAGGAGATAGAGACGAGAAAAAAAGAGATTACTATTAACATATGTACTGAAAAGAGGAGGCACATTATTGTTTCTGAATATTTAAACATTTGTATCATAAGTTCATGAATGCCACATTTGTAAACGTTTAATGAACAGCTCATTCCATTTAATTATTGTTATAATTGGTATGTTCTTTTCGCATTTGCAAAATGCCTCACTTATGAACAAGTTATAACAATACCTTGACGTGGTGAGGGTGCTCTTGAACCCGTGGAATTTGTTCCCAGGTTTTAAGTCCAAGAGTGCCTTATATCAGTACATATTACTTTGGGTTAATTTTTATAAATGTCTCCCCCTTTGGTAAATTTACTGGACCTGATAAATAGGAAAAGGTATAGCTGGGACTGGGTTTATATCTGAAGCTAATAGTGGGAACTGTGGTGATAATGTTTGGACCTAAAAGAAATCACATTGATAGCTCAAAAATGGAACGATTCTGCAGGGTTGGGCCATGGAATCCTAGGGGGACCAGATTCTGGGGACAACTTTCAGCATTCTGTCTGGTTTGCCCATGATATAATTAGGATGGGGATGATTGTATTCTTGTAATACTCTCAGTCCCAACAAGTGGGTTTAGCTTATACTTGCATCACTCTAAATATGTTATGCCATCCCCTGTTGGATATAGGGTAGGGGAAGGACATTTGGGAGCTGGCTCTTGCTGGTGCCATTGGTGGAAGAATAAACTCCGTGGAGAGCTGATGATATCTTTTTAAAGTTTTCAGGTTTATACTTAATTTTTTTGTATTCGATCTTTATGAGAAGTACCTATAAAGAATTGATTACCCCTGGACCCTATGATGATACCGTTTGGCACAGATGACGACCTCTGCATCCTCCCCTAACAACCTGTGTTTGGAGAAGGCTAGGAAACCACTTAGTAAAATTACACTGGAACCCAATGCTCCAGCACAGAGCAGAGGAAAAATGACATAGAAATGTATGTGAAATAGGACCAGGAATATTTGAAACCCCTTATGATAAGTATTTGCCCTTTATTCTGGAAGATTCTAACTGTGACAATTGTAATGTGTGTACAGAGATATTATGAAGTGTTATGGCCGAGAGCCTAAGATATCATCTGAAGGCTGAAGAAAAATGACAGTAGAATAGGGCTTAGCAAAAGAAGGTGAAAAATTAAAAGCATTATTGCATCATAGAGAAGTTAAAGTAGACTGTTTGGTACATGCTTTTTTAAATCCTTCCAAGGGAATAATATTTGCACCCCATTAATGACGTGCTAAGAGGAAAAATTGTAGGAGAATGAAAAGATCAAGGTGTGATCAGAACTGAAAGGATGAAGAAGAAGATCAATGGAACCCAAGTTCCACTGCCAAATTCAATTATTACAATCAATTCAATCCACATACATAATGTAAGAAAAGCAGCTTGGTTACATTTTAACGTTAAACAATGTATGCTAAGCACAAGGAGATACTTTTATTGTCAAGAATATGGACATATGTTAGGGTCTAGTAGGCAGCAACTAAAATTCAAGCCTACCACATGTATTCAAGGTAGTGAACCAGAGCATTGTTTATGCCACATTGTGGGGATGATCACCCTCCTCTTCAAAAAAATTGTGATGTGTACATCATGGAAAAGGAAATACAGACCTTAAACTAAACACATCACATTCACAGAGGCTAAACAGAATCTGAAGCCAATATGGTAGACCCAGAATATCATTTTTGAGTATTGCTGCGAACCATAGAAAAAATAGATATGCTACTTGACATGCTTCCTATGGTAATACAAAGGGAAGATCAGTGACACGTGTACTCCTGCCTCTTTGGAGGCTGCACTAGTAATTTCTGACACACCTGCCTCTTTGAAGGCTACCCTAGTAATTTCTGCCACACCTGCCGCTTTAAAGGCTGTACCAGATTTCTGGTGTTCTTACCTCTTCGAAGGCTGCACCAGTTTGTGGCTCTGCTGTCTCTTCGTAGGCCGTTCTAGATATGCCTGGCACTTCCACCTTTCTGGAGGCGGCACCAGTGATACAGTGTGTGCACCTCTTTGGAGGCAACGTTAGCTGTAGCTGGCAGTCCCACCTCTTTAGAGGCTGTAATGTCAGTATCTGGTCCTTGTGTCTCCTTGGAGCCTGCACCAGCTGTGACTGGTGTTCCTGATGCTTCAAGGGATGTAGAAATTGTATGTGACATTTCCACCTCATCTCAGGCAGTGCCTACTTTGTCTGGAGCTCCTGAGCTTGATATCCCCCTGACAACGATGGCATCAAAGCTGTCCATCACTCATAATACTGGGGAGGCTTTGCCATCTGCAGCAGGTTCCTCCTTCATGGAAACTCCACAGTCATCAATCTTGAAACAGGAGGGAACCATAATTAATTAGTCTCCTTCCAGAAAAAAGCAGAAGCAAGGAAGTAAAGTTAAATCACTGAAGAGTTAGCTCCAGTTTAATGGCCTCAAAATCTACATAAAATTCATTCATATTCTTCCGTGAAACTGTCAGGGATTAAGAGTGAAATGGAAAGAACTAAGGCTTCTCATATCAGAAGTATCTCCTGTATACATAGCTTTGCAGGTGACTATGATTAGTATTATATGTCCAAGCCCAGGAGAGTATGAATCCTTATCATTCACCTTGTAACATAAGTATAGGAAGCCATTGGAGTGTAGTTTTATATATTTGTTATGACACCCCACAAAATCATATAGTATCCAATCTACTGCAAGTGATGTGCAGTGGTCTACACATTTTTATGTTTAAATAGATGCATTGTCAACAATTGACTTATCTATATGAATTGATGATTGCCTTATTGATTTCAGTTGCATAGCAATAAATGATAGATTTACCAGCCATCATTTCCAATAGTGGTGAATGTAGCTTCAAATCCTCCATCGTTAAGACTACCTAAATGAAACATTGTTCAAGCTGATTGGGCAGCATTCTAGGAACACAGTTCAATGGATGACACAGCTTATGATTTTCCCCTGTGTAGATGATGCTCTTGACTTTTTGAATACGATTTTATTCTCTGATGGTCTTCAATCTATACCTAGGACTGCAGGCATATTATATCTGTCGACCAGATCTGTGGTGGACTCGTATATGCCAGGAAACTCATAGAACTATGAGGTCAGATTTCACCAGATACCTCAGACAAAAATGTGAGTATTACCATGTTGAATTTTGAAAGGCAAGAGTTCATTTCTTCATGGAAATTAAAAAGGCACAAAAGGAATTTTTGAAAATTTTCATATGTTCACTATAGTCAAAAGCACACTTAAGTTTGAAAGCATTAAAAGAATATAATTCTTGTCAACTTCCAGTTGTCAAAATCAATGGTAATGAAGTAGCAGATCCCCAGTTAGTGGAAAATGAGTTCACTAATCATTTTGTAAATGTTACAAAGAAAAATTATGACAGACCCTATTCACCTCAAAGAAGGTTAATGGAACAGGTTTAAATTGATATTAATACATCAAGGAATGACACATTGCAATGTACCTTTTACTATGAGGGAATTTGAATGTTCCTTAGGTAAATGTAATGAATCAGTTCCCAGAATGGATCATCATGGATGTTATATCTAGTGATTAAGCATACCCACAAAAGTACAAGCTATTTCATATCAAGCCTTATTAACAGAATTTTCTTGAGCGCATCTTACTTGAGCTTTGGGTCATTCATGAAAGCAGGGAAAGACGGAAAGGCCGATTCAAGACAGAGAGTTATCATTCTGTTACAAAGACATCATGAAAAAACGGTGAATACGCGTTTAATGTAGCACTTGGAATGTGGTAAATGTCTTGTCGCCTGCTCATTGTAGTTTTCAAAGTACAACTATGCATTCAACAACTGATGTATTGGTTCGAATGGAATCTTCAACATGAGAAGCTTTTGCTAACAGGCAGCATCATGTGGTTGTTTTCTTTGATCTTGAGTAGACTTATGATGCAACAAGGAGATATGGCATTCTGAGGGTTCTTTGTGAATGTAACGTGAGAGGCAATTTGCCTCTTTTTAACAAGGCATTTTTAAGAAATGTGTTATTTCAGGTTCAAGTTGGAGCAACAAGGAAGTATTTCAAGCGTAACTTTCTTCGCCTTAGCAGTTAAAGGGGGTGTCTAAAATAATTCCTCCAGATGTAGTTTGTGCTCGTTTTGTTGACAACTGTTCACTATCTTTGTAGCAAGAAGGATGGCAGTGGCTGAATGCTGCCTTCAGCTTGATATTGATAATATAGTAAAGTGGCCTGAGATAAATGGTTTTAGGTTTTCAGCTAGTAAAACGGTAACCCTGCACATTTGCCCTATAAGAGGACTTCCACCCTGATCCAGATCTGTTCAAACATGGGCAATGAATCCTTTGTGTTGGTGAAACAAGGTTTCTTGTGCTGATTTCTTTTAGGAAGATGCCTTGGAATCTGCATCTGAAGTATATCAAGACAAAACGCTTGGAAGTAATGAATGTACTGAAAATTCTGTCCCACACTGTCTTGGGTGCAGACTGAACTCACATGTTAAGACTATACAGACTTAGTCTTTTCAAAATTAACTTATGGGTGTGAGTTTAAGCTTCAGCAAACCCAATAGCCTTACAATGAAAATGCTCAATTTAATTCATCATGGAGGAGTAATTTTCTGTACAGGAGCATTTAAATCATCTCCCACTGAGGGCATGCTTGTAAATTTAGGTGAGATGCCTCTGGATCTTCATTACCAGCTTCTACTGGGTCGAAGCTGGTACAAATTTCAGATACTCCCCAGGTCTTTTAACAGCATTTACATCAGAAATGAGTCATTGGCAGTTTTATAAATCACCCCAAGTAACCTCAACCATTTGCTTATAGAGTAAAATGTGTAACTAGGTAGTTAAATATACCAAGGAAGGAGATTTTACCACAAGGTATTCAGTTAGTCCGATCCCCCCCCCCCCCAACCTTCTAGAGGTAAAATTTTGTAAATATGTACATTTTACCAAGGTGGAAAGGTCCAATGAGGCAATGCGGTCAATAACTTTAGATCATTCCTTGCAACATGATAACTCAGTTGCAGTTTTCATGGATGGCTCAAAGGCAAATGCTTTGGAGTGGCCTTCCCTGATATAGAAAGAAGCTGGAGATTATCATGTGTTGCATCTATTTTTACAGCAGAACTGTATGCAATTTGAAAGGCCTTAAAGAAAATTTTAGCTTATAATGGAAATAGTTTTACTATATTTGGTGACACGAGAATTTTTGTTGATTCATTAGAATTTTTCAACTCTTTAAACCCACTTATTTAATGATGTTTGAATGGCTGCTGTTAGTGAAGAGAAGAGGTAAAGAAGTGGGTTTTTGCTGGGTGCTTTCCCATATGGGGGTGGTTGGGAACTGTAAGACAATCAACTTTCAAAGTCTGCAGTCACCTTCCCAGAACCCAGATGCTTACATCCCTACTAGCGATTATATAAGACATATAAAAACAATAATTGTAGATAAATGGCAAAACGTATGGTATGAAGAGCCTAAAAATAATTTAAAACAAATAAAACTGTATGTTAATAAATGGAGTTCAGCATATCAGAGAGAGAGACGCACAAGTAATCCTCACACGCGCCAACGTATAGGTCACACTCGTCTGACACACAGGCACTTGATGAGCAACCCACGCGACCCTGCTCCAAAGTATTCAGAGTGCAAGGTGTTGGTAACTGTCAGACATGTCTTGTGTGACTGTTCAAAGTATGACCAGCAGAGACTGTCAACTTTTGGAAATAAAATGATAAAAGAAATTTTGTCAGAATCTTTTACTTTTTCAGTAGTTCCGATTTTAACTTTTCTGAGGAACTGCGATTTAATTGATAAAATATAAAAATTAGAGCGTTTAGTGGATTTTGAAATAAAATTTCAAAAAGTTCAAACTAATTCTGATTTTTAATATACCGTTTTAGTATGTATGTAAGGGAAACATGAGTAAATGTATCTATTGTGAGTGGATGTTCTAGTATGACCAGCAGAGACTGTCAACTTTTGGAAATAAAATGATAAAAGAAATTTTGTCAGAATCTTTTACTTTTTCAGTAGTTCCGATTTTAACTTTTCTGAGGAACTGCGATTTAATTGATAAAATATAAAAATTAGAGCGTTTAGTGGATTTTGAAATAAAATTTCAAAAAGTTCAAACTAATTCTGATTTTTAATATACCGTTTTAGTATGTATGTAAGGGAAACATGAGTAAATGTATCTATTGTGAGTGGATGTTCTAGTATGACAGCATTTGCCTTGGTGCAGTTTTTTTATTTATCCTGAATGACCAATTTGGTCTCAGTTTTTGGCCTAAGGGCTAGACCTGGCATTTTATCTAATCCTTCGGGCCAGCCCTAGGAGAGTTGAAATCAGCTCAGTGGTCTGGTTAAACTACTTTTATAATAATAACTACCATATCAGGGTATGTATCCTCTAGTAGGTCAGAAAATTAAAATCGCTATGGCAGTTCCTTTGGGAAAGTATAGGAACAAAACAGGAAATGCTCAGTATTACGTCATCAGCGTCTCCTTGGTCATATCCTATGTGCCAAGGAGACAAGAAACGATGTTGTGCATGGTTAAAACTTGGACATACAAGACTCGCTTATGGTTTCTTCATTTCTGGTGAAAATCCTCCATTCTGTGATGATTCTATTGTCCTCTTGACAGTGAGACACTTGCAGGTAGAATGCCTTAGTCTTGGGAATCTTAGACATCGTAGGTTCCTCTTTTGGGGCTGGGACACAGAACGACATTTTATCCTCACTATAATTCTCGGTGAAGATTGTAATATAGATCAGTTGTGCATCTTTGTTAGGGCGGTGGGCCTCCTCAATTAATTTTAAATTGTATATGTATGCAATGTTTATATATTATATATATATATATATATCTATATATATATATATAATATATATATATATATATATTTTATTATATATATATTTATATTAAATAATATATAGATATATATATATAGTATATATATTAATTGAAAATAATATTATATATATGTTTTTCGATATTTGTCCAATGAAACTACTCAAATGTTTTATTTATTTTTTAGTTTTCTAGTTTAATTATTATGGCATCAATAACCGTGGTGTTGTATGTCTGTTTGAATACCTATAATCAATCAATTGATCTTCAATATGTGAAGCTTTTTGGTAACAAAAGCATCACGTCTCTGTTTTCTTTGATCTTGTGAAGGCTAATGGTACAACATGGAGATGTGGCATTCCAAGGGCTCTTCATGAATGTAACCTGAGAGGCAGTTTGCCTTTTTTTATCAAGGCTTTTTGGAAAAAATAGGTTATTGCAGGTTCAGGTTGGAGCAACAAAGTCAGATGTATTCAACCAAAAAGGATGAGTGCCAAAGAGATGTGTTCTGAGTGCAACCTTGTCTGTCTTAGCAATCAATGTGGTATCCAAAATAATTCCCCCCAAATTTAGCTGAAAGTTCTGTCTCGCACTTCCTGTGGTGCTTACCAAAATCAGATGTTTAGACTCTACAAAGCTTAGTCTTTTCAAAATTAACTAATAAGTGTGAGGTGTAGCCTTAAAATCCTAAATTTAATTCTTCATGGAGGAGTAAAATTATGTACAGGAGAATTTAAATAGACTTCCACTGAGAGCATGCTTGTAGATGCTGGTGAAGTGCCTCTGGACCTTCATTACCAACGTCTGCTGGTTCAGAGATGGTACAGATTTCAAAGGTTTACTAAGTCCTTAACCAGCATTTGTATCAGAAATGAAAGGCATTTGAAATTTTATGAAAATCACCCCATGTAATCTCAACCATTTGCTTTTAGAGTAACAAGGCAATTAAACGTGCCAAGGATGGAGATTTAACTCAACAAAAGCACAAATGTGCAGTGAGACAATGGAATCAATATTTTTAGATTATTCCTCCCAACATAATAAATCTACAGCATTTTTCACTGAGAGCTGAAAGTCGGCTTTTGGGTGGCCTTTCCTGAAGTAGAAAGGATCGGGAGATTATCATGTGTTGCATATATTTTACAGAAGTACAGCATGTAATTTTAAAGACCTTGTAGGAAATTTTAACTCGGAATGAAATAGTTTCACTATATATTGTGACTGCAGAAGTGTTCTTCGGTCTTTGGAATGGTTGCTATTAGTAAAAAGAAGAGGTAATGAAGTGGATTTTTGCTGGGTGTTACCAAACGCCTGCTGTGATAGTAGTGTTATGATACAGCTTATGCTTTACACGCCTTCCTCCCTTTTTTACCCTAAACTTAAACTACACAGCACCCTCATTCTTATTATGATTTTGTATTGTTTTATTGTAACCTAATGAGAACTCGTTTTCATATGACCTTTAATCTTTGGTATTTAGTGGTGCCAATAATCCCCAGAGATTCCATGAACGGTACCATTGATGAGTTGGTGAACTTAGAACAGGTTTCCACGTCCTGCCATTTTCCATATTCACCTTACAAATATGCAATCTCATGATGCTAGTCGTCCTACTGCATAAGAACAGTTAGTCTGTACTTTATCCAGTCGTCTTATATAAAAGTTAACATTGATTTTGACTCTTAACGAACCTCTTAGTAAAACCATAACCATGGTTATGGTTTTACTAAGAGGTTCGTTAAGAGTCAAAATCAATGTTAACTTTTATATAAGACGACTGGATAAAGTACAGACTAACTGTTCTTATGCAGTAGGACGACTAGCATCATGAGATTGCATATTTGTAAGGTGAATATGGAAAATGGCAGGACGTGGAAACCTGTTCTAAGTTCACCAACTCATCAATGGTACCGTTCATGGAATCTCTGGGGATTATTGGCACCACTAACCTGTACCCATGTTTTCATTTCAAAGGTGCAGAGTTCTTTCTGTAGCACCAGCTAGATTGTGGTTCTTGAATCTTCCCTTTGTGTTACCTCTAGCTCACAGTGATTCTGTAATTATTACTCTCTAGTTTTCATTTTTTTCTTCATATCCTGTATTTTAGATGTCTTTCCATTCTTGTGAAGTTCTCCTTATGAAAGACTTCGATGTACATCATGCTGAGTGACCTCATTCCACCCATATTGATGTGGGTGGTAAAAGTACTCAGTCTTTTTTCGCTAACGTGATGGTATGAATTATTCAGCACCCAATCATCCAAACCATAGGTTCAAATATTCCTTAAAAATGCCTGCAGGTCAGTGTAGGAAGCCTGTTGTTAATAATATGTGACAAGTGAGATTCAGGACTGATTTTTGCTAATTTTGTGTTTAAGATTTCCTGACAAGAACTAAGAGCGAGACCGCTACCTTATTTGGGTTAGAAACTGCAGGAGGGGTAAAGAGCCAAACTATGGATCACGCATCTTGCAGCAAACATTTTCTGCCAAAGTACATCTTCAAACCTCTTGGTATAAATGGGCTTAATTTCTCCAACAGACTTTGAAGTCGAGAATATATTAAGAGGCAACAATGTGGCTACCAAGGCAGATTTAGTCAAATAAGAAGTAACCAGACGGGGCAGTCCGGCATATACTACATCAGTACTGGCAACGGCAAGATGTATGCAGCCCTGCTGCAACCTATAATACCGATCGTATCCCTATTAATAGTATCAGATACAGTAAACTTTAAAATCCAATAAAAATTATTGTACAGACTATTGAATATTGGCTGTTCGGTATCAGTCTATTAACCCTAGGCTATTATTATTATCAGTTATGTCTGTGGATGAAGCTTATTTTACTGCCTGCCAGCCATCCTATGAATAAAGAACGATGATAATTAGTTCTTCCTCTAGAGGGTAAAACTGTAAATATATGGTGGTAAGAAGGCACATAACGTCAGGAAATTGTGTACAAATTACAGCAGACAAAATTAATATTTCTGTTTCTACATAAATTACGCATTGCCCTTGGTGAATGTTGCAAAGATCATTTACCAATCTTTAAAGACTGCCGGGAAAATTGGCTGGCAATGCATAATGATCGTAACGTTATAATGGCATCATATCTGCAAATCTTTATAGCTTAACTGTGGAAGAAATATAGCAGTAAAATTAAATATTTTTATTTCTGCATATTGTGTTTAGTAAATGGTACATGTATCATTTGACAGTCATGACGGACAGCTGAGAAAGCATGTTTTAAAGAGTACAGAGTTTCCCATTAGATTCTATGAGTTGCGTTATTGTTTACAAAATAATCAACAGATAGCAGTGGTGCCAGGTAATGCAGGTCATAAAGTGGTTTGTCTATCATAGGCTGTCCAATCTCTCCACTCTACATCTATGTCAACAAGCTAAAGTTTCTTCTTTCTTTAACCATCCACATTTCCTTGTCTTTGACATCTTAGTAATCAATTGTATTTTATTCTCAGTTTAGAATAATTTTCTCTTTATCATCTCTGATCATGAAATAATATCTGCATATAACTATATGAGGTTCAGTTCCTCCAATCACAATCATTTCAACTTTATTGTCCACATAAACTTCTTTACAGATGCAGACTTCAGTTTATTAAAATGAAATTAAGCTTCGCATCTTGATTAACATGTTGTCGAGTTGTTAAATCATGTTTGAAAACTTGAGTATTCCATTTGGAATGATTAAAGTTCTCGTATTCCACTGGGTTATTTAGAATTTCGATTTAATCCTTATCCATCCCTATTCATTGAAAATATTTTTCTCATACTTATGATACCTATACCTTTGTTTTCCTTCTCGAGGGACTGCATTACAATTAGTTTAGATTACCTACGGTATTCTAGTTCGTCTTTGGAGTTCCTCTTTTTCACCTGAATTGTGGTCTTACTGTCTTGTTTATGATTACTTTTTGAGGCTCTGCTCTGTGAACCTAAAAGATGGAAAATCTTCCACTCTCAGTTTACATTGTAACACCCACAGGGCCAACATTCATAGAAGATGAGTAACTTCGGATTCTTCGGTTGAGTGGCTGCTTCTCATTTCACTCCTGCCGAGCTTTGCCAGAATCTCTTTGAAATAGTGTATCCTGATTAAAATAGTCTGTCATCTGTGAAAAGTGAGGACTGTCGATCTCGCTCCTTAGGTCAGACTCATTTGCATACACTTTTTTCTTTTTTCTGCTATATTTGTTGGGAAAATATAGCTCTTTCAGGTTATTACTGTCAGAATTTCTATTACAAATTGTAAGGAAATCTTGATTCCAAATTTAATTGATCTTTTTCGTGATGTGACTAACAACTTTTCAAGAATCTCCAGTCTTCTCTTGCACTCGACCGTTATCGTCTTCGTTATTTGTTAGTACTTCAAAGTAATAACGGTCAGATATTTTCTTTCGCCCTCTAGCTATCTATGATACTGCACACTGGCTGAGCAGATGCTCTGCCAGCGTGTTTGGAGAAGTAAAAAACTGACTTTTACGGTCTTTTGATGCCCAACAATGTATCACCAACAATGAACGTTTTTTAAGCGGCGGCAGAATAAGAATACAGTTCTTTTGAGTTTTACCCCGCGTTAGCGTTGTACCAATAGATGTAAATAGAAAGAAATAAGGTTAGAAAGGGTCAATGAAGGAAGAAAAGCTTTGAATCCCAAGAGATTTGGGGCTGGCCATTGTGGAGGTCAGTCGGCAATTGCCCTCTCGAGATTTACCATTTTCTCACAAATGATTTAATGCCCTCATCTTTATGGATGAGTTACATGCACTGTGGGAGTGTCTTATTTCAGACAGGTTCTCTCTCTCTCTCTCTCTCTCTCTCTCTCTCTCTCTCTCTCTCTCACTTATTTTTTATCATGCATTTACACAAAAATGGCATTTGTTCAACTGTTTAACTGTTGGGTTTTGTCACCAAATATAATAGCAAAAATGCCGCAATCACGCTATTGAAGAGGTTTGTTGACGTGGTTTTCCACCTTGGACAAATAGCTCTAAGTTAATTGACAAGTTTCTTTTATGTTGATTCCGAAAAGTTTGGTTTCAGTGTTTTTATTTTCTCGTTGCTCAGGGGCCTTATCATTGGTAGTAGGGGTTAACTTAATGCGCACCTTATTTATATACTCACTCCCGTAGCCTTCAATTCTTACTCTCGATATATCTTTCATTTCAGCTTTCATGAATCTGATGTTTCATATTCACGGAAAAGAAACATTGATTTATCTTTCCATTCATAAATTCATATATTTTTGGGAATGAGTATTTCAGATCATTTCACGGTTTCATCGTAGTTAAATGTAGTCTGAAATCTGTGGATAACTTTTAGAGTAATTTTTCATTCAAATGGCTACCTCTGAATACATGATGATTTGTAAGGATATTTTTCAGGGTTTATTCCTTCAATTGACAAGTACGAGGTCTAAGTTAGAAAAAAAGTACCATCGGGAAGGTTTAGTGTCTTACAAAGAGTATCCTTGCTGCTAATAATATATGTAAACAGCTTACAGACTTATGTCATTTCCCTCGTTTCCAGCGAGTGAGGATGCATATCTGTAACCTTTGTGTATCTGTTCCTCATTACTACGTTTAATACCGACCTTGTGACAATATTTCCTCAGTAAGTAAACAAAACTGGTAGGAGTTGATAGAATTTGAACTGTGTTAAATATGCCAATGTAATATTAATTTATATAAAGTTGACTTGTGATAATGCATGCACCTCACATAGAGACATAATAGTTTGTGATTATGTACTTAACATGAATTGCAACGTTTGCGAGGTTGGACAATAGGGAGATTAGCGAAGCCTATTAATGTTGCTACTATTTTATCCTCAGGCGCACTAAAAGTTTCATCTGTTAAAATATATTTCCAAGGAGAAGTGAACAGCATTGTGAACATGACGGGGTCATTAGTTTTATTCTACCTCAAGTTTAAAACAAACCAACCTGCAGGAAATGTGTATTAGTCTTTCTTGTAAATGAAAAGCAGCGAGCCGAGTAGCAGACTCACTCCTTATATGAATGTGGTTCTTAGAAGCGAAAGATTTTCTCTTAGTACTTTACCTAGTCCAGTTACCTGCAAAAAGACACTGGGATACTACTACTTGTAAGACACTAAAAGAGGTAAAGAAATCCGAAGTTAATTTATTTATTTATTATGACCAAAATCAGAAACTTGGATGGCAAAATACGTGCAGAGCAATAATGGAAAACTAATCACTTGCATAAAATTTGGACTTAAATTCTTATAATTATTGATCAAGAACATTTTAAACGTGATTAAAAACATATAGGAACTTTAACTTTATTTTCTTTCCCAGTCATTTTGCTATTAGTCTCCCCTTGTTGAATATAATCTAGGCAATGAAAAGAGAATCTGTGCATTCATCGCTAATCTCTTATCGTCAGTCAGTGTTCCATCTTTTGTGTGGTGGTAAAAACCAACTATCTCGCAGTCCAAAAGTAGTAATTGCGCCTGGTATTAGTCTGAATTAAGGCTAAACGATTTTTCGGTTTGAGTGATTTCTTGACCTTGTCGTCGGGATAATGTCTCTCATACAAATAAATCGTAGTTGTATATTCCTGTTTTTCTAAGTAATGATATGTAGACGCCCCCTACCACTGCGGTCATAATCGTATTTAACTTTTGTTAACAATCAGTGGTCAATTAATGTCAGATAAACAGAGAAAACTGGTTTTTTAAGGCCCCTTTTAAAATCGCTTGTAGATAAAAAAAAATATTTTAATGAAATTTAGGCATGATTTTACTAAAATGCACAAAAAAGTAGAAAATAATCTTTTGCGACCTGGATTTTTTTTTAACAATTGCTCATGTCTACAAAAAATGAAAACGTGGTCGCTAAACATAGAATGAAATGCTACAAGAAAAGAAATTTTTTTTTTTTTTTTTTAGCAATTCCTTCCAATTTTTTTTTTTCAGAAATGATTAATTGTAAGAAAATCCTAGTGTGTCTCAAAACATTATTTTCTACTTGTTAGTGCACTGTAATAAAAGCGTGTTCAATGTTTTTTTTTTTTTTTTTTTTATCTAAAAGTGATTTTATTATGAACCGTTAAAGAACGGTTTTCTCAAAAATATTTTTTTTCTTCTTAGTGTATTTAAATAGAGGCGTGTTTTTTTTATATACTTTTTAGTTTTGACGGAAATTTTAACCGATTCATGATTGCAACTTAAAAGAAAATTTAATTAGGTATCCTGTCGAGCCAAAGAAGGTTTGAAATATCCATAGATTTGTTAACTTATTCAACCAAGTCAAGTAATAAGGTATGAAAAATCTTAGTTTCGTATAAATAGCGAGACACTTGGGGAGGTCACTGTAAGGTCACTAGATGTCACTGTCACCGGGATTGAGTAGCCATGCAAAATTTAAAGTTCGTCGGACGAAGGGAACAGGGAAAAGATTGAGTTACAAGATTTGACCCAGAAAACAAGCAAACAGACGAAATAAAAGAGCTAAATGGAAGTTTATAAAAAGACTCATTTTTAAACATTATTATTTGAGGGAATGACAGCTGATCCCACATTCTGAGGATGAATTCTTCACTTCACGAATCATTCTCCATTATATTCATTATTTTCTTACCATTAATTTTCAACCTTGTTTCCTAACAGCGAAATTACAAACAGACTGAGAAACTCAAGTGTAACGATAGAACAATTACATGCACATACATATATGTATATATATACAATTTGTGTGTGCAAAATGCTTTAGTAAAAGCCTCGCCACACCATCGACGATTCCCTAAATCTGCATTTAGTCAAAAAGGCCCACTGATCCCAACCCCTAGATGAGTTGAAGGCTTAGGCAGCCACTGCAGGGAGTGTTTGCTCTTTTACGCCTACTTTCTCTGTTGTGGATTGTAACTTGAAGTACCGGATGTGACCAAGCAAGGGGAAATTTTCATGCTAAATCATGCCCTCAGTGCAAGTCCAATCTCAAAGGACTGATAACCCCTAAGGCATTGAGGGTATGGTGTTTATCCGGATGAGGATCCCAGGCCAGTTACCACTGTTACCGTAGTTGAACCTCCCTGGTGAGGGGCACCTCATCCTGGATGAAAATGTTATTCGTTCAGTGAATACAAATCCTAACCTTCCTATGACTTCTGGCATGACAAAATATGGTTCTAGTATGATGATTATACTGGAGCCCTACGTCCCAGCATGGGCCAAATGGGAATTGACCAGAAATATAAGTGAAATAGGACCAGGAATATTTGAAACCTCTTTTGATAAATATTTGACCTTTAATCTGAAAAATTTTTATTGTGACATTTTAATGTGTACATAGAAGTTGTGAAGTGTTGTGGTCTAAGATATCTGAAGGCCGAGGAAAACTGACCATAGAATAGGCTTCAGCAGAAGAAAGTGAAAAATTAGAAGCATTAATGCATCTTGGAGGAGTTAAAGTATAACATTTACAGGGGAAAAGCAAAATGTTAGACCAGGAATATAATTTTCTACCATTGTGGCTAACCAAAGAAGAAATGTAAATGCTACCAGAGGTGCTTCCTAAGGTGATGTAAAAGGAGCATTTATTTTCTGGCACTCTTGCCTCTTCAGAGTCTGCCAAAAGTTTCTGGCACTGTTCTTTGGAGGTTTTGCCAGCTGTCCCTGGCACTCCTGCCTCTTCGGAGGCTGTGTCAGGTATGCCTGGCTTTCCTATCTTTCTGGAGGCTGCACTAGTTACACGTGGTGTGTTGGCCTCATTATCAATATCCAGTGTATGTATATCTCTGTAGCCTACACCAACTATAACTGAAGGTGCACTAGTTGTGTCTGACTCTCCCACCTATCTTTAGACAGTGCCAGCTTTGCCAGGTTTATCTCGTGCTCCTGAGTTGGCAGGTAACTCATGAAAACTTAAGGTAGCCATAAATAATCCATCTGCTTCCAGAAAAAATCTTGAGCTAGAGCATAATGTGAAATCACTGAAAAGGGGCTCCATTTTAACAACCTAAAAATCTAAGTAAAATTTATTCATTTTCTCCAGTAGATCTCTGATTAAGAGCCAAAAGGGAAGAACTTTCTCCCTGTATATATAGCTTTGGAGGAGAATATAATTAGCAATAATACGTGTCCGAGCCCAGAAGAGTACACAGCCTATTAATCCTCATATAACAGATTTAGGAAGTCGTGAAGACAGTTTTTTACATATTCATAATGACACCTCACAAAATCCTTTTAGTGTCCAGTCTACACTGCAAGTGATAGGTATGCAGATCCATATACAAAGAAAATATGCTCTCTATCTACCACCCAGTGAAGTTGGATTTAAATCCCTTATCCAATAGCTACCAAATCATGTGACTGGGCCAGGTGCTTTTTGGTGCCACCTTTTGGACCCAATCTTTTGGCACAATTTTTTGGCGCTCAGTTATTACAGCACTCATGCTTTTGGTCCACCATGGTTTGGCAGCAAAATTAAATCTGGCCTAAAACATTTGTGTAAAAGGAAAAGAAAATAATTAAAATCAGTATTTTACTGTATTTCGTAAATGTGAGCTAAACCATGCAAATATTCTAATGGTTCACTTTCATGAAAATGTTGCACAATATTCTTAATGCGCTCAGCGCTCACATACTCAAGAAGTTTTTGCTTAAGAGCATTGCCAGCAACTTATAGATCATAATATGTATCTCGAATTTTCTTCATTTCATGAATAAATTTCCGTACAATGGGGTGGTGAACTCCTAATTCCTCATTCATTTTTCTAGTCACTCTCCAGCGATTGTCCAATAATATTGGTTTCACATATCTGAAGAAAAAGAGCCTACCCCGTCCATTGCCTCTTCTCATTGGAGGTCTTATGTAATTATCAACAAAATAGTTACTTTCTATTTCTGTAGATGGGTTCATCTCAACTACTTTTAGAGTTTTCAAGAGAGCCACTACATAACTAGGTGCTGAGTACTAACGAGGCAGTTCCTATACTTTAAATATTTACTTTCAAATGTTCCTCAAGTTAAAGAGAAACAGATATAAGAAAGGTAGTTTTGGTGATAAGCATTAACTAGGTACTACTGGCTTTAAAGGTTTAAGGAAAATAATTTGGGTGATAAGCATTAACTAGGTATTACTGATGGCTCCAAATCATATAATGCCAAAAGTATGAGCGCTAAAGAAACTGAGAGCAAAAATGAAGGCGCTATAAAATTAGCCCCAAAATGGCGGAGGCAAAGGGGTACTATTCGGACATAACTACACGACTAAATAATGTTATTTACCAAAGGCCGCTCTTCATATACTGGTTTGCTCGTTTTGGAAGTTAAATGAACCATCTCAGAACAAAGACTGGGATGTATCTAGACCTGCAGCCTAATTAATCTCCTTTCGTGCTTCCATCAAAATGAAACTGCTTCACAAGTCTTTATTTAAATCCAAACACCACTGGTCTTTTGCAGGTCATCAATGATCGTAAAATCTTTGTACAACAATCGTACCACGATCCTTATATATCCGCTAATTGCTGATAATCTTTAGTAGTCGTAAGTGATTACGCAATGGTCGCACGACAGATCGCTGATATTCATCAATAATCGTAGACGATCTCACACAATAGTGAAACCATCACGCGATTACAAATGACTTGTCTCACGACTATCAGTAACCTGTTGTACAATGATTGCAGAAGTACATCTGTACTTGAGTGCCAAGAATTTCCTTAAATTATGGTGATCGCGGTTTTTTTTTTTTAGGTCGCCGATCATCGTCATCTCTAACGGTCGGAAGCTGTAGTGGGACTCTGGGGCTTTAGATAAATAGCAGGAAGATTACTTCATGTCAACATCCAGTTATCCAGATCAGTGGTAGTGAAGGAGCAGTTTCCTGGTTAGTGGCAAATGGGTTTGCTAATCATTTTGTCAATGTTGCAAAGAAAAATTATGGCAGGTGCTATAAAACTCAAAGAAATCAAATGGGACAGAAAGTAATTGGTTGTAGTACATCAGTGATGTACTGGATTATATAATACATTCAGTGATTAAGCATACCCCAGAAAATATCAGATTTTTCTGAAAACATATCTTCCTTAAGCTATGGGAGATGTTAATATTACTGGAGTTCATGAAACCAGGGAAGGACCCATTCAACACAGAGAATTATCGTCCCATTGCACTGACATCAGGTCTGTGTAAGATTATGGAAAAAGATGGTAACATGTTTCATGTGGTACTTGCAATGTGGTTAATATCTGTCACCTTCACACTGTGGTTTTCTAAGTATGCACTCATCAGCTGATGTGTTGTTTCGAATTGTTTCTTCAATATGTGAAGTTTTTGCCTACAAATAGCATCATGTGACTGTTTTCTTTGATACAACTTGGAGATACGGCATTCCAAGGGTTCTTCATGAATGCCAGTTTGCCTCTTTTTATCAAGGCTTTAAAAAAAATTAGGTTATTTCAGGTTCAAGTTAGAGCAACAGTCAGAGATATTCAACCAAAAAGAATGATTGACAAAAGGAAGGGTTCTGAGTGCAACCATGTTCGCCATAGCAATCAATGCGGTATCCAAAATAGTTCCCCCAAATGTAGCTAATACCCTTATTATTGAAGACCTTTCAATATCTTTTGCAACAACAAGGATGGCTGTGGCTGAATGCTGCCTTCAGCTGTTCATTGATAAGATATATAGTAAAGTGGGCAAAGATGATTGGATTTAGTTTTTCAGTTACCATGCACTTTTCTGATATAAGAGGATACCATCCCAATCCAGATCTGTTCATACATGGATAGAGTATTCCATGTGTTGGTGTAACAAGGTTAACTGGGTTGATTTTTTATAGGAAGCTGACTTGAATTCCACATCTGAAATATATCAAGACAAAATGCTTGAATGTAATGAATATGCTAAAAGTTCTCTCCCACACTTCATGGGGTGCAGACCGCTCTCAGATTTTGAGACTATACAAAGCTTTAGTCTTTTCAAAATAAACTTATAGGTGTCAAGTTTACACCAGCAAAGTCTAAAAATAGCCTCAAAATGCGTAATTCATTTCAACATGGAGGCATAAGATTGTCTACAGGTGCATTTAAATAATCTTCCAAGGAGAGCATGCTTGTAGACGATGGTGCGATCCTCTGGATCTTCATTTCCATCATCTGTTGGTTCGGAGCTGGTGCAAGTTTCAGAGGTTCTCTAAGTTATGAACCAGATATTGTATTAGAAATGAAAGGCATTGGGAATTTTATGAAAATCACCCAATGCAACCTCAACCATTTGCTTTTAGAGTACAATATATAATCAGGTAATGAAACTTACCAAGGTTGGAGATTTTCCCAGGTAGGTATTCGGTTTGCTGCCCTTCCAGAAGGTTAAATGGTGTAGATATTTTATTTCGTCAAAGGAAGAAGTGTCCAGTGAGCCAATGTGTTCAATTTTAGATCATTCCTCCCAACATGATAACTCCATAGCACTTTTCATAGATGGGTGAAAGTCAGAAGCGGGAGATTATCATGTGTTGCATCTATTTTTACAGCAGAACTGTATGCAATTTGAAAGGCCTTAAAGAAAACCTTAACTCAGAATAGTTTTACTATATTGTGTGTCTCAAGAAGTGTTCTTCAGTCGTTGGAATATTTTAACTTTATTAACCCACTGATTTTAGAGATATTGGAATGGCTTGTTTTAGTGAAAAGAAGAGATAAAGAAGTGGAATATTGCGTGGTACCTTCCCATGTTGAGGTTCTTGGTAACGAGCAAATTGATCTGTTTGCTATGTTAGCAGTCACCTCTCCAGAACCCAGATGTCTACTACCATATCTGCAAGACTCACTTATGGGTTCTTGATGTCAGGTGAAAATCTTCCATTCTGCAATCATGGTATTGTGCCCTGACTTGACTGTGAGACATTTGTCGGTTGAATGTCCCATTCTTGGGAATCTAAGACAGGTTTCTCCCTTGGAGACATGCCAGAGATGGACATTTTATCTATGCAAGTATATGTATTTATATCATACTTCCAATAATATGCCTGTCTGTCTTGCAGTTAGCACACTTAACCTTTCTATGGATATTAGTTTGGTTAATTCTTTTTGTATTAAGATATAAAATGAATCAGGTCAGTAGATGCTATCCAAAATCAGTCTTTTTTTTTTTTTTTTTTTTTTTTTTTTTTTTTTTTTTTTTTGAAACGAAAGCTATTGTGCCGCTTTGTCTCTGTCTGCCCTTAGAACTTAAAAATTACTAATGCTAGAGGGGTGCAAATTGGTATGCTGATCATCCAGCCTCTAATCATCAAACAGACCAAATTGCAGCCCTCTAGCCTGCGTAGTTTTTATATTATTTAAAGTTAAAGTTAGCCATGATAGTGCTCCTGGCAACGCAACAACACAGGCCACCACGGCCTGCTGAGAGTTTCATGGGCCGCGGCTCTTACAGCATTTTACCGAGACCACCGAAAGATAGATGTTTCCATGGCCTGGAGTATTTATACAGAAAACTCGATTGCACCGAAGAAACTTCCGCGCAATTTTCACTTGTGTGTGCTTGGCCCAGCTAGGTTACTTTGACATTGACATTGTAACCTCAGCTAGCTTTCATCAGTTAATGAGTTCCATAACACTGCTAGCATAATAAATTAAACAAATCCTAGGTATACCTCCCGAACCCCGCCTTCCGAAACCATGAAGCATTTTTAAGTCCGTGTTTATGGACAAACATTTTTGCTGATTCTGATGCAACAATCCTTTGGAATTATTGACATAATATCATGTTGCGGTTTTTGTATGCAAGTTCTGCTAAGTTTTTTCCATATTGTAAAGGATGGATTTGTTGAGTTTTAACCAACACAAAAGAACTCTCTAAAGAAATGATAGATTGTTATGAGCTGTTATCATTTCCGTGGCTAAATTGGCCAAGATGTGAAAACTTAGATTTTTCAGCGTCTGTTTCTTAAGGTATATATAGCTGACCTTTTGGCTTAAGTCACTTGTTACCAGACTCCATTGAGTGGTTAAGAAGAAAATGTATTGATACTGTATACGACTGCAGGAAGCTAACGCATGGAAAAATATCAGCTCGTGCCCTAAAAAGAATTATAAGTGAAAATTATGGCAGTTAATTCCTAATTTTTATAAAAGAACTTCTGAATTCTCAGTTCATGAGAATAGGATTAGATGAGATGGAGTGCTATTATGATTGAATTAACTGTATTTTTTTCTTCTTCTTTCGTACATTACGAAACTTGTGTAGAAAAGTTCTTTTCGGTACTGCCCTGTCATTGACACTGTCTCGCTTGTTAATTGAGTATGAAATATGGAACACGGCGTAGTCAGTGGGAATTATTAATGTCTGCAGTTACACTGACTCTCATTTAAAAAATAAATGAAATGAAAAAATATATAGTATAGACTAGCAAAATCACCAGATTTCGCGAAAATTAGCTTTGCAGCCTCAAACATCAGCTTATCCATTCAAAACTCTCTATGCGTGGATACGTGAGAATTAACCAAGATAAAACTCTTCCCAAATGGTAAACAATAAGGTCTGAAGTCACATAGCGTGTCAGGATATCAAACTGAAATGATACCAGTGACAGCGAACGGATTCCATTCATAAAAAGAGAAAGATGAAGAAGAAGAAAAAGACGACGACTCCTGGGTGTCTTGACTTTTCAAACGACCTTCAATTGACCCCATCAACAACGAATGGGATAAGAGGGGGGGAGGGGAAGGGGGAAGAGTAGGACTGGGAAGGCTCTAATAGGAGTTGGACATTGAGAGATGGGGCCGATGAGATGTTAAGGAATACACAAGGGCTTGTACGCGATTAGGATTGGGAGAAGAAATATTTTGCGACAGGAGTTGAGAAGCCAAATCAACACAAACTAAAAGCATTCAAGATATCCTTTAGAATTGAACTTAACCTAATATCTTTTAGCGAAAGATGATTTTCTTTAAAAAGTAGTTCATGCTAAGACAAAATTACCTGTACTACAGAGACAAAGGCCAGATAGAAAAAGGAGTCTTTGGGAAGCAAAAAAATCCCCAAAAGAACACGAAGGAAATAAAATAGAGATGATGAGAAGGAGGAAGAAGTAGGCAGGAGGATCAAAACAAATGGCTGGGGGTAATCTGATAGAGCAATCTACATCCATTACCCAGAGGTGCCACGGTATCGTTGGCAACTCCACTCATGGTGCTCTCTTTAAGACCACTTCCTTTAGAGTGTCATTGTTTGGCTCGCTGTGTTCTTCTTCTTGTTGTTGCTGCTGCTCCTGCTGCTGCTCCTGCACTTGATGATGATGACAGTATTATTAACTTTTATTTTAAGACGTTTTTAGTGTACAGTCAGCTTCTTGGAGAATTTAATGGCAATCTGCCTCTTGTAAGTGAAACCTGTTGCTCCGTTTGCTGCGTGTCTGAATGTTTTCTTCCCAATAGCCTCACGCATCATGTCAATTGAAAGGAAGATTGGGCACTATCCGTACTCAAAGGACTGTCATCGCTACCCGAACTTCATACCCTCTGTTGAAATGTTTCCTGGGATCAACTGTTTCTAACCATCATTTCCTTGTAGTTTGATACATTTGATTTATTTATTATTTTATTTCTATTGAAGCTTCTCACTGCTGGCTTAACCTCCATTGCTGAAAGCTGCCGCGACAGTCATAATCGTCATTTCGTGGTTGTCACCGTCTTTCGTCCTCCACCTAGCAATCAACATAGCGGCGCAACCATCGCCCCTCGTTTCGGTCTTCATTGCAGTTACTCTTGTTTTACGAAAGTCATTACATGGTGGATTTTTACCGTGGTTGTATTCTTTATAATCTCGTATAACAAATTCTACATTATTACTTTATTACAGCCACTGGTGCTTGCAATTGCTTTCAATTATCCAGTTGTAGCAATAACGCAACTATTCCCTCTCCGTGTTCGTCTGTCGTCGATGTTTTTGTTTTGCGTCGTCTATGAATGTGTTGTGACTTGCGTCGTTTCTTTCGTCTTGTACTTCGAGCTTAGTAGTACTTTAGTACTTGATTTGTGGGTCTGCTGTTTTTTTGCTGTTTTTTGTATGACCGCTATGCCATTATTATTATTATTATTATTATTATTTTATTATTATTATTATTATCATGTACGGTATGCTGCTGAGGCTTATTCAACAAACCACTTGCTCTTAGATTAATCAGCCTCCGGCGATATCGTAAGAAATGTAAAGATTATTTAAATAAAGATGCCTTGATATAAGAAGAGAGGATAATTTGGCTAAAAAGGTTACTGCTAATCGAAAAAAATACGTCCGAGGGTTTTATTACGCCCTTGATTAAATGCGAGAGCACTTTTCTTGTTGAACTACTTACACCATGCTTTCTCTCTTCTTATAGTTTATCAGAGATGTATTTCATTCCTGAATGACTTTCCTTTTGCGGTACAAATAGTATTTAATTTGTATGAGGTACTTGTTCGGAATTGCAACTGCCCGGAGGAAAGAAGCCGCACATTTTCCTGTGAAATCTAGGTAGTAAATGATTAAATGATAGGTGAAAATGATTTTATAAATTTGATTCCTTTTTCAGAAAAAAAGTTTAGCCATAGGAAATTTGCCTACAGACACGTTCTTTCCTGAATGCCTGGATAATATTTTTATGTATGTTGTACCTTGGCGTTACGTAGACTTTCCGGTAGTTATCCGAATTAATCTTCTTGACCTATAAACAAAACAACAGACTGCAGTCAGAAAGTTCTGAGATACACACACACACACACACACACACACACATATATATATATATATATATATATATATATATATATATATATATATATTATATAGTATATTTACCTTTAAAAAACTAACTTTTTCAAATATCTGCACCAATACCTTTAATTCAGCCTATATAAATCACGAAAGCCTAAGATTACCTTCTGCAAAAATATTAAATTCGAAATAGTTTTCTGAAATGTGAAATTTCATTCCACATCTCTGGGTATATATATATATATATATATATATATATATATATATATATATATATATATATATATATATATATACATACATACATATATATATATGTATATATCACATATATATATATATATATATATATATATATATATATATATATATATATATTATATATATATACCCAGAAATGTGGAATGAAATTTCACATTTCAGAAAACTATTTCGAATTTAATATTTTTGCAGAAGGTAATCTTAGGCTTTCGTGATTTATATAAGCTGAATTAAAGGTATTGGTGCAGATATTTGAAAAAGTTAGTTTTTTAAAGGTAAATATACTTTATAATATTACTTGACCTCTATGTACGTAAGGGTAAAAAATTACCTCAAGCACGTCTATAGATATAACTGCTCCATGAATAATGGGAAATTTTCCATATATTTTGAAACGAGTTTTCAATAAAGAAAGTTGCTTTGCCATCGTAGTTGCTCAGACCTCTTCATTTAGTGCTTGTGCTCATCACCAGGAGCTCCAGGGACAAAGATCTTTTATTCTGTTTAAAGCAAAGATCTTTTATTCTTTTTAGATTTAAACTGTGACTTGGTGTTTTTGGGAGCGGTATTTATTACACGTTTTAAAAATGAGCGGATAAGCAGTTGTGATAGAGCAATTTTTAAGCGTGTTTCTCAAGTAAATCCTTTACTAAACACCAGTTACAGAAGGGAAATTACTTGATACTTAACTGGGATGTTATGATAAAAGCGAGTATTTCTAAAAAAATAAACAAATAAATAGGTAATTTAAAAAAAAATTAAAGCTCGTTATTTCACGTGGCCATGCAAATGAGAAGCTCTCGTATTGTTGATTGTCGGTGGGTGGCAAAGGTCGCAGAGCCAAGATGGAATCATTAGGGAGATTAAGAGTTCATGTTTGTGGCCTGAAGAGGCAGGCGGGCGGGAGGAAGTCCCTCTGCCAATTCGTCTTTTTAAATCCAACACTAACCATCTGCGGCGACAACAAACTTGAAAGCTGAAGCTTTTGAAGCCTGTCCTCTTGTGTTTCTCGTTGACGGACAGTCCCCATCTCCTCCTCTGCCTTCATGATGTCTTCATGCGGGAGACAAAGGATATGGGTCAACGAGAATATTAATCATATAGTATACCACATCTCATGCATTCTCTGCTTTTTGCGCAGGCCCGAAGACTGCTAAGACATTTGTCACGTGACACGAGTCGGGACTTGCGTCACAAAAAGCCCCGGATGTGATAATATGTCATTGCTCGGATACCCTCGTGCCCTTAATTGCTTTCTCCTCTCCCCCTCTATATTCATCCATTTATTGCCAAATCCGAAGTGGCACGCAAATCTTCTATTAAGGTTGAGACAAGTCGTGCTGTAGGACTTAACTCGGACGGCTCCATATCTTTCTAAAACATTCAGGCTCTCCAGAGTAATGGTTATCTTGGATATTTTCTCTCTGAGTCAGGGTAAAGTGGGTTGGCTCTGCCTACTTTACTCATTCATCTCCCTCTCCTCGTCCGCACCCCCCCCCCCCCCATCCACCTCCTTTCCTTTCATGATGTCTGGCCCAAAGTGGTACCTCGCAATGGTTCATCTTGGCTAATTTTCTCATTAGAGGCCGTAATTATTCTATTTGTTTCAGACCAGATTATACTTTCATATTTTCCATCAATCAGAGTCAAGCTATAGCTAGACGTAGCTAGATAGTTCTCGGTTGTTACTGATAGATGAAAATTGAATGACGGTTTTATTTAGTACGAGATGACCACAACGTAAGCGTTGTTGTCTTTAGAAGTAATGCACGAACTTTTATCGCTGCACGCTGCCAAAGTTCGCCTTCTTACGATTCAGTTCGAGACTTCTGCATACTTTCAAATATTTGTTTAGATTGCCGTTTGTCTTGGAGTGTATTTATCGTTCAATTATTTTGTTTACAGCTCCGTAAATTTTGCTTAATATTACTGTTGGAGATACAATGACTAAGCACTGCATAGTAATTTAACGTCTAATACCGAGCACTGGGTTATGGAACTGAATTAACCGTTTTGAAAACATAGCTTCAGCGATTTAAAATAATGTTAAACATTAAAGACAAATATAAAACATTGCAATTTTCGAATTAGATAGAAAAACTTGCTCTTTTAAAAGTCAGTCTTGCGTTTCCTTAACTGAAAGAATAATTACATCTCTTTATAAGGAAATAGCCCTCCACCTCCATCCCCAGCCCCGACAAGAAGCGTCATACGATCGTTTTGACTTTAGAAATCTGATCCACTTGAGCGAATTGTCATTACTTCCTTAGAGGCCGAGTAGGGATGTCGGGACGTGTCCTTTAGCCTTCCAGCTTCTTTCTGTGCTCCGTTCTTTGTTGTCATTATTCCATTGTTTTCTCTCTCTTCCTTTCCTCTTCAGCTTCTTTTATTCGGTTATTTTGTAGGTTTGAAATTGTGTCCAACCTGTTTCAGTTCTGGCACCGGTCGCACCATATTTTCTTCACTAAGTTTGGAAAAGAATAATGACTTTTAACCGCATACTTCGTCACGTCATTGACTGTACTTCCTTTATCCCAATTCCTTGATTTCTGTTGTCTTTTCTTCATTTCCCTATACCAAGTCATCCCCTCTTGTCCCAAATCCTCGACCCCCGGACCCCACCCCACCCCCAACTCCCGACTCCCAACTCCCAGCATCCTTGCTGTGTCTCCCATATGTAACAGGATACTGGGTTAATATTCTGCATTATGGTTCATCACTGGAATCTTCTTCAGGAGCAGTTGTCGCATCAGCCACTCGGATATTCAGTTAACGCTGAATTTATGCCCGGAGGGACCGTAGTCGTAAAATGTGCTCAAGTCGGATTTATTACAGCAAATTCCAACAATGATGACATTGATGGATCCCTTCCTCACGACTGCCACGGCCACTTGTCTGCGCAGACACCCCGACTATTGTTTACCGTCGGGATGACATTGTTTATGCTCCTTTCGCCTCTTTTGCTTCCCTTCCCCTCTTTCTCTCTCTTTTTTCTTCCCTTTTTGTGGTGGTGGTGTCTGTCAGACAACACTTTTCCTCATTGGATTATTAACTCACTTTCCGTTCTTGTTGCATCGCTTTGTTTCGGATAATATTGTTCTGTGCCTTCAGACCTCTCTCGTAATCTTGCGATTATTATTCCGTCATTCTTGTCTGCATACTAAAGATTTTTACTGTTATTGGGCTGCATGCATTTTTTGTAACTCAGTTTAAAGAGACTATTCTGTTTGTAGTATTATGTTTTTAGAGCATTTTTTTAGATTATTTCTAATATTTAATTTACAAGAAAAGGTGGATAGTATATTATCGCTAAAAGTTTTCTTTTCTTTTTTATATATATTTTTATTTCACTCTTTAATTAACCAATCGGATGTCATGCTCTCCTTTGGTTAAATCCTGGCAATCATCCACCACATATGTACCTAATGAACAGTCATATGATCTCTTTAAGGGAAAAAATGCGTTTCTCCTGATGTCACACGGCGTAACAGAGATCTCAAATGACTTCTAACTCTGACGTCATGTAACCTGGAGGGACTAGACCATCGGCGCGAGAAATGTCCTTTAACTAACCCTGACACGGTCAACTGGATGATGAGAGGTTTTTGCTGGGATTGAGTCACTCGGGTTGTTAAAGACACTGAGGTTATGAGGGCCTTTTAGGCGAGAGACGCCGCCAACGCCTTTGCCGCCGTCTCGTGCTTCGTTCCGAAAGATAGTAGTATATTTCCCTGGGGCCAAAGAAAATCATTCAGTCGACTTACATAACTCATATAAATGCGGTGTCCAGTGCACCAACAGGTTGCCAGGCTTCAGTGACCATTCATTTCAAAGTATCTATGAGTGTAGCATTTACAGTTCTTACATTAACACATTTATATGCTAATCTTTTTCTTCTTTTTTTATGCGTGGTTCTTTTCGCTTGGTTTTGATGTGAGGCTGGTTAAAGTATATTTAAATAATACGGCAGTATGATCCGAAACGAGAAAGGCACACACAAGGGAACTTTACTCATGGTGTATGTAATGGCGCCAAGGTTAATACTAGTCTACGTAAACAATTTAAAGCTAACGATCTCTCTCTCTCTCTCTTCTCTCTCCTCTCTCTCTCTCTCTCTCTCACTCTCTCTCTCTCTCTCTCTCTCTCTCTTTTCATTGTATCTAACAGATTGGCAGAATAGCCATAAAAAGTGGTGGTTCCAGTTTTTTATTGCTTTTCTTATAATTTCTCTATACCAGTTATAATAAATGTCTTCGCTATTGCTTAAATCAAAATAGATCTGATGAAGGCAGAACAAGATTTCAAGCATTCTTTAACTAATTTTACATAAAATAATACACGAATCCTCCCGAAATATCAATGGAATGGACTGATTGAGTCAAAATGTTCTCATACTACAGAATCAGCATTTTTTTTAAATGGGGAGGAGGTGCATGTTTAAAGCCATCATCAATTAAAGAAGCATCTTTTTTATAATGATTGGACAGTGATTGCTATGGCTACCCAAACCAAGCTCAATCAGGGGGGGGGGGGGGGTGGGGGGGGGGGGGGGGGGGGGGGTACCTCAATCTAGAAATCAAAATACTGGCATGCCGTCCTGAACATACCTTCCCTAAGCTATGGGAGGTGTTCAAATTTCTGCCATACTGACATCACGTTTGTGTAAGATCATGGAATGGTGAACACATGTTTGATATGGGACTTGCAACGTGGTAAATATCAGTCTGGTTTTCGAAGTATGCCCTCGACAACTGATGCGTTGGTTACAATGGAATCTTCAGTATGTAGAGCTTTTGCTAACAAACAGCGAAAAGTCATTGTTTTCTTTGATTTTGAGAATGCCTATGATACAACATGGAAATATGGCATTCTGAGAGGCAATTTGCCTCTTTTTAGTATGCTTTGAAAAAAATAAAATAGGTTATTTCAGGTTCAGGTTGGATAAACAACACAAGGAAGTGTTCTCAGCATAACCCTGTTCGCTTTACCAATTAGTTGGGTCTCCAAAATTAACTTCTTACTTGACCTTTGACCTACAGGTGTGACCTTATCTTAGACCTCACCATCACATTGGCATCACTACTGGATTATATTGCCAGGTATGAAATTTATATTTTTTTCCTGTTGCAACGGTATTGACACACTTCAATTCTTGTTTGCCCTTTGAGCTCTTGAGTGTAACCGCGACCTTCGGTCTACTTGAGGTCACTGTGCACATCGAGTTCATTAGTGGATTATGCATACCAGTCATTTGAATTACTATTTTACTTTAGATCTCTAGCTATGACCTTGATCAAGACCTCAGTCTGCAGTGCTCATGCCGAATGTGAAATACTTTTATTGTGTAATTCAAGACTTATGGTTAATGTCAAATTCCCGTTTGGCTTCCATACATGACTTTCATCTTGACCATACTGTAATGTATTGCAGGCAGTGCATCATGAACAACTCAATACATGAACTAATTTGCAACCAGCTAGGGGCGGGTGATATGTATATATACTCATTCATTATCGCTTAAAGTGATTTTGTATTTGAATATTTTAATGGTCACTAAAAATCTGTCGAATCAGTAGTGCATGTCATATATACTTGCTGTAAGTGTTTTTATATTCTATAGAATGCGAAGATATTGACTAAATGTGAATGTTAGAGCAAACTTCTTGAGTTAGGAAATCCGGACGTATAACCCCTACGAAAAATCTCTCGTATCCTGCAAATCATCAACAACAAAGTATTCGGATCACCTGCAATTGGCAGTTGTATTATCATTCATGCGGTTTCATTGTATGAAACAGACACGTTTAGAAAGAAGGCAGTGCCAAATGAGTGGTGCTTGAACATAAAAACTTCGAAAACCTTCGTTACTTCGACCATTTTCCTTAAACTAATGTGAACACATTAATCGGGTCGAATCCACGAAATTTTAAGATAAAGGTTCGAATCGATTACATTCCAAAATGGAAAATCGGTATTTTAAAAGAAAATAGGCATAATCTGAAGACCAGTCAGCATAGAAATGCGTCATATAGTGCTTCATAGTTAGAACATTACCGCAGTATTAATGATTAGCCCCTATTATTAAAAGAAACAATAGATGCTCATTGATGCATTAATCTTTTAACTATCGGTGCAATAATAAACTTTGCTACAGAAGAAATGCCGAACAGAAAATGGTCATACTCAACGTAGCTACGGGATAGACTAAGTAGGTTCATTCAGACAAAGATGTAATAATACTGAGGACCTGAACTGGGTTGGAGACACTAAATATAGGCCAAAGATCAACACCCTGCAACAGAGCACAGAATTCAGAGAGAAAAAGGGGAAAATGATACAAATATTAACTTGAATTGCATATCGGTTAACATCCCCAGCACACAGTTTAATATATTAAGGTTCTTTGCTGGCGGGGCTCAATGTGACCGCACACGCACAGAAATAAAAAGCGGCAAGTGAAAGTAAGCACAACAAAACTCATGAATGAATTTGATCAGACTCGGCAAAAATGAATTGTGTTCAGTTGCATTTAATATGAAAGGAATTCCTATAATCAGCGTCAAAATTTTCGAATATTCTCGTTTGACCACTTACAATCTGAGGGAGCTACAGTACTAACAAAATTATTACTCCTTAGTACTAGTTCTTATATGAATTAATTAATTTTAGGAATTGCATTTTTAGTAAAATTATTCTAGTATGGAACACTACGAAAAATTAAAAATTAAATGTCTTTATTTTCTTGAAAACTTGCACCTAACAATTAAGGTTCAACTTTTATCTGAGTAATCTTGAATAACCGAAAAAATATATGAAATATAAAAAACCCGTATCTTGCTTCTTAGTTACGTAGCGAAGGATCCATAGTTATATACTTGATTAACGAGACTAAAAATGTGTATATAAAAACATATACAAAGCTTATATCTTTCGTCCATCCTTTTGTGAACTTGATCAATAAATTAAAATGAGACATACAATAGTGGCGAAGGAGAACCAAGTATAAATTGAATGAAATTGATAAACTAGGTTAAAGCAAGTGAACTTTGAGTCATATTTCTGTCCAAAATTCTAAGTGACCGACTAGCGATGCCGGACAAAACGCTGGTCTTATCCACATTATCTGATTGAAGAAGGCAATACCCATTTTTTAAGTTCTAAATTCTGGCTCTTTTGCACATCTCTTCACTTAAAAGTAAGTTATCTGTAATACCAGTACTAAAATCAAAGGTATCATTTAAAGTGATCAGAGCCCCGTCCACAATCCTCCTAGTAGTCCTGTCCGAACTTCGCCTTTGTTGAAAACAGTGGTATGAGTCTACTCCCAAGTGTGCCTGGTAATGGCGCTGTAAACATTGTCCAGACGCCAGGCTGCAATATGTTCACCTTATCTCTGGTCTAGGAACTACCACAATCTCCAATATAACATTTTCAGACTTTTCCTAGAACATAATTACATAGAAGAGGAAGGGATTTAAAATGATTAATTGCTCTGTGTTTCCCCTGGATTGTCAAATATTTTGGCTCTGAAAAGCAAATTGTCAATAAAAAATTATGGGTAACAACTACTAGAAACTATGTAGTTAAAAATTGCCTTCTTCAGACTGATAACTTGGATAATCCCCTTCGGCTGTTCCAGAGTGTAGATAGAACTACCATTTTGGATAACAACCTGCCTCACAGACCACTTAGAATTCTGGAAAGAAACTGGTTCTCCTGTTTTAACCTTATTTATCAATTTCATTTTGCATTTATTTTAGTTCTCATTCTTCGCCAATATTGTATGTCTCATTTTACTGTACCCTAGTAATCAAGTCAACCGAAGGATGGACGTAAACTATAAGTTTAGTATATATTTTTACTGATACATTTCATCTCACCAATCAAGTATTACTCCCCCTGATCCCAACCCACTGGAGGCTGCATACTATATTCGTTTTCGTTTACTCTCTCTGCCTTGGGATCAACCAAACATTGGGACCCATACCTCTTTTACTCCTCCTTCTGTACATTTCCTTTTCCCCTTTCATTGAAGACCTTTACATGGTTCTGGAATACGGAATTCACTGCTGTGGAACTAGAGTATCTGATGTGGTCAACCGAGGGGAAATTTTTATGGTATACCAAAAAAATTTTAAAATTTTTAATGTGTACAAAGACATTGTAAAGTGTTGTGGTCGAGAGCCTAAGATATCTGAAGGCCAAGGAAAAGTGACCATAGAATCAGCCACAGCAAAAGAAAGTGAAAAATTAAGAGTATTATCGCATCCTGGAGGAGTTTAAAGTAGACTGTGCAGTACATGCTTCTTGGAATCATCCAAGGAAATGATGTTTGCACCCCAACTGATGACATACTCAGAAGAGAAACTTGTAGACGAATTAAAAGGTCAAGGTGTGATTAAAATTGAAAGGATGAAAAAGATCAATGGAGCCTTAGTTCAACTTCCAAATTTAATTATTACATTCAATTCGATTCAACTGCTTAATGTAATAAAAGCAGCTTGGTTGCATTTTAAGTTTAAGTAGTGTACACTAAGACCGAGATGTTTTTATTGTCAAGAATATGGACATATGTTAGGGTCTTGTAGGCAGAAGCTACAAGGGAAGCCTGCCTCTTGTGTTAAATATAGTGCTTCAAGTGAACCAGAAAAGTCATGGAAAAGGAGATAAAGACCCTACGTGTAATGTAACACATAACACTGATAGAGGCTTCAGAGGCTCCTCCCTGATCCCAACCCCTTGACGATGTGGGGGGTGATACTTAGGGATCTACTGAAGGGAGAGTATGCTCTATTATGCTTACTCTCTCTACTGTTGATTCAACTTCATGAGCTTGGGGCCTTTAACTCCTTTACCCCTCCCCCTCCTCCTGTTAATTTCCCCCTTTCCTTCTTCCACTTTCGTTGATGACCTTGGCACAGCATTGAATTATGGACACTACTGCTCTTGCAACTTTGAAGGAGTGTAGTGTCGGACAGCATGCCGCAAAAACTAGAATATATGATATGGCTGAGCAAGGGAGAATTTTTATGTCAAGCTATGCCCTCAGTGCTGGGTCCAATCTCGACCGAATGACGACTCTTAAGGCACTGTGGTATGATGTATATCCAGGTGAGGATCCCAGAGCAGTTACCAATTTAGGTGATATTGTTGCTCCTCCCCCAGGTTGGGCCTCCTAGGTGAAAAGGACCTCATCCTGGACGAAGTTTATTTTTTTCGTTACATGGTGAATCAACCAAACCTCCCTATGACTTGCGGCATGGAAATGGACTATCCCCAGAAAAGTTTATATTGTGGATCTGAAGAACATGCCACACAATGGAAGTACAGTGAACCAAAGTTATAAACTGTGAGCAAGACTATCATGCAGTTGTGGTCCAAAGAATGTATGTACTATATACACAATACAGAGTTGAAAATATTCAAGAAAGAACTTAGATGTCTATAAAAAGAAGCTAAATTACAACTGAAAGTGAGAGGAATTCAAGATCCGACTAAGAAACACATATTCTTCAGTTATAAGAACCAGTAATGAAACAAAAATAAGCACATATGGCAGTAACGGAGCACAGAAAATTAAATCCCAAGAAGATATTAATGCTTTAGGGATAAAAACTAAAAGTGACAGAATAAATTAAAAAGTACGTATGATATGGATAATATTTTGTCGAACTCATTTTAAATATTAATGCAAATAGGAGCACGTGAGGATACTACTATAGAAGTAACAGAGGAAAGTCCTGATGGACTGGAAATTAAAGATAAAAGAGACCGTTGGAGAGAACACCGCCCAAAACAAAGAAACCAACTATTTTTTTTATTAGAGAGACACTGGTTAAACTAAAGACAAAGTATACAAAGAAAGAACAGAAACAAGCTAATAATATACCTTTATCGCATAAAATAATAGTAAAACGTATGGATGCAGATATCCAACACACCAAAGAAGTGGAAAGAACCATACCATAGATAACAATGATTATGTCAAGGGAGAAGAGATTTCTCCATCACAGCAAAATCAAATGAAGCAAGAAATATGCGTGGTAACACATGTGGATGTAATATAATGATTGTTTCATTTGAATAACAAAATCGTAACAAAAGATGTTTTGGCAAACATTATAAGAAATTTTATGAATTTTAGAAAAATAAAAACTACTGTGGGTCGCTTATTTTGACATGATTCCAAATAACAAACAGAACACAAACATTCTCAACAAATAGGTTAAGTGGTATGATATTTTCTTGATAAATAGTTGGTTTGCTAATCTTGACATGATCCGTTATTTGTTGTAATTATCCATTGTCCCTTTTCTACTTTTTAGGTAAATCTATTTGTTAACCAGTGATACATTGTGTTGTAAATTATTACTAATGGTCACTTGCTCTTGAAAGGAAGCCAATACACTGTTTTAATGGTAAATCCTTTCAAGTGTCAACTACCTGATGACCCTTTCGAAACTCTGTATCTGCTGGTGGTCTTAAGGTAGGTTTACACTACACACTTTTTTATTGCGGGCAGTTACGGCGTGGGTCCGCAAGAAGCCGCCAGAAAGTGCACCAAAAGGTAATGATGCTGCTGGCGTGGCTGGCGCTGGCTGCCAAAGTCGCATGGTGCCGCCAGGATTTTAAAACTGTTCAAATTTTTACACGGCGTCTGGCAACCTATGAAGTCGCACGAAACCCATAAGCGGCACCATGCTCCACACCGCATCACACCACACCACACCACACCACACCACACCATGTGCATCCCAGTGAAGGTTTTCACCTCCTGTGCAGGAGTGTAACGGCGGTGTGTGGTGCCCGTGTGGTGCCCTTACGGCGTCTTCATACATGATTAATACATGGCGTGCACATGTTGCGGGGTCGAGTGGATGGAAGGTTGCTGCGGGCAGTCTGGGGAGGATAAAAGGGGCCGGACAGAACACGGGGGCATCATTCGTGCTCTGACACCCTGTCAACACGGATACCCAGCCAATCTCGAGCCACGTGACACGAAGATGCCTCTTCGCAAGACCACCCCCAGGCCTACCCAGCAGTCCCAGGTCACCCAGGACACCCAGGACATCCAGCCTGCACAACAGGAGGAGACGTCTGACCACGATGAAGAGCTGCCCGTAGAGCCGACCCTATCCTCGCTAGTGGAAACCCAGGACACTGGAGGCCTGAGTGGTATCGTAGTGCAGCCAAAGAAACGATACTGCCCCAGCAAGAAGGACATATGAGACTACCCGTTCACGCCAGAGGTCAAGGAGATCATCGTCGATTTCATCAAGTCACACCCTACCTTATACGACAAGTGGGATAGGCAATGGTCGAATCCAAGGAGGAAGGAGGAACTCTGGCATGAACTGGCAGCGAACGTTACTGATTGCACCTTCCAGCTAGTTTGGAAGTACTTTGAGGCCCGCTGTACCGACTTCGGGAAGATCAAGAAGAGGGAGCACAAGAGCGGGTTGGCTGCACGGTGCAGGACAGTACAGGAGGAGGATGTGATGACTATGTGGGCATTCCTGGGCAGGTCACATCACCCACGAACCCACAATAGCAAGTGATTGCTTCTCACCTGTATTGACCAACTTGACAGAGGAGCGATGGCAATCCGCTGACACAGTTGAATCGACTGAAGGACTGTAGAGTCAACTGACCCAAATTATGACCAGCATCAACACACTGATGCCACAAGCCCAGGACAATACTCATCGTGACATCACCGTATTCTTCCAGTACTTGACCTAACGGTTGGAGTACGTGCCTCGACAATACCAAAAGCCCTTCTTCGATCAAGTTATCACTCTCTGCCACAGTTTGGAGAGACCCGAAGAAGAGGATGCCACAACGAAAGAGGCCATGGCTCGGGGGGGTTGTTCCCACTGGACGCCCACATGAGTTGAGAAAGGAACGCAGACAAAACCAGGAAATTCCACTGCAACCGATTCGGGGATCATCACACCAGTGGTTCACATCGCAATCCCAACCTGTGTTCTTCCAATATGATCCCCTCCCTCAACAGCAGCAGGTCTACTCGACTTAGGCGACACGGGTATCAACAATGTCATTCTTCCCCAGTGGATGGTCGACACCACTGAACTTACCCCAAAGACCTTCAACTTTTTTGCTGTCGCTACTAGTCAACAGTCTCTTGAAAATGTTATGATATAAAACAAGTCACAATTTCATTTTATTACATTCTATGCTTTTCATGTTAATTTTCTTACATTCTATGCTTTTCATGTTCATTTTCTTACATTCTATGCTTTTCATGTTTGTTTTCTTACATTCTATGCTTTTTCATGTTTGTTTTCTTACATTCTATGCTTTTCATGTTTGTTTTCTTACATTCTATGCTTTCCATGTTTGTTTTCTTACATTCTATGAGTTTCATGTTCATTTTCTTACATTCTATGCTTTACATATTCATTTTCTTAATTTCTATGCTTTTCATGTTCATTTTCTTACATTCTATTCTTTTCATGTTCATTTTCTTACTTTCTATGCTTTTCATGTTCATTTTCTTACATTCTATGCTTTTTATGTTTGTTTAGTAAGTATTTTTGTTATGTCCATCATTTGCTTCTCATTTGTCTCATTATTATGAATTATGTTATTATTACTTTCAGTTCATTATTTTCCAACATGACTTTTTATATGTACCAATCATCATTCCAATATTCTTTATTATATTAATATTGTTATTAGTTCTTAGGGCAATACAAAAGTATGGGAGTGTAAAACAATGAAAAATACATCACGATCTTTATTTGCAATTATGTACATTGGTTGGGTTAGGTTTTATTACATAGTTCTTTGGGTCCTCTAGTTGTCAGTAGCTGGTCATCCTCGAGGAAACACCATTCGCTCTTCCCATTCCACTGCGCCTGCATCCGATGAGTAGTAGTGGCCCAGGCAATCTCGACGTGTAGTTTGGTCCCCTTCTTGCCATGAATCGTTCCATGAGGTTCAGCGACTCCTGCCTCCAAGTACCTGGTATATTTTAAGCAAATGGCAAGAAAGATGGACTTCTCATCTTGCCAATAATAGAAAGTACAGAAATATTAGAAATAATATATTGCCGTGGCCTTCGTCTTTCCAGTCTGATAGGCGAACAGAAATAGTTTTAAGCAGACTGAGGATTGGGCACACTTATTTGACCCATCAGTTTATTTTAGAAGGGGGCAGCCTCCCAGAGTGTGCTTGCGGTGGCGAGATGCTAACAGTGGAGCACATTCTGGTTGCTTGCCCCAGATATTTTAACCAGAGAGAGAGATATCTTATGGGTAAATCCCTTTGTGATATTTTGGGAGATGAAGCAGATATTTCTGCTCTCATCTCCTTTTTAAAGTCTATAAATATTTTTAATAACATTTAATTATTTTTTAGCTATCACATCATAGATATATATATATTTATTTATTAAGCATTTTCTTCATTAATTCATTCATTTCTCATATGGTAATTTATATATGAACCATTTTCTTCATACACTTATTAACTCATTCATAATGTAATTTATTTAATCTCCATTACGGCGCTGAATGGCTTCTTTGGCCCCAGTACCTGAGCTTTTGCCCTAAAACTCATACATCCATCCATCCAAGTACCTGGTACGACGTTATGGTGTTGGTCCTCATGGTTGACGTTGGTGCCAGCACATGGGTAGTGTTGAAGTGCCAGGTTGTGCGTGACACATGTGCTCAAAGTTATCTTCTGGCACACCTGTACATCCTGTTGCATCATCGTCTCGAAGACTCGCATCTCATCTGCAGCAGGCCGAAAGCATTATCCACCACACAACGAGCGCGAGGTAATCTGTAGCTGTATAGTCGTTCGGTGGGATTTTGTGATTGATGGGATAGGGCTTCATCAGTGATCCTCCATCTTTGGGTTTCTTGATCGCGACATGCTTCCCATCCAGGGCTCCCACACAATTGAAGTAGTTCCACTTTGAGGCGAATCATTTTGCTACGTCGTTCCATTCTTCTGCTGTCTTGGGGCACTTCATCACTTCTCGTTTGTATGTGTCGATAATGGAACTCTTGGAGACTTTGAAGCTGTATTGGAGACTTGTATAGTCGTTCCCACTTGCCAGGTGGCAGAGAGTGACTGCCAACTTGAGTCCCACCTCTTTTGCACGCCGCATTTTCATGTCCTTCTCCAAAGTGGACGTCAGCCTTTCGACCATCTTCTTGAACAATTCAGGGTACATGCATAGAAAGTTCTTGTGTCCTTTGCGGTCCTCCTTGTTCAGTTCTTGTAGCAGCTGGTCGTAGTCTCCATGTAGTTGTCGCCGTGTCAGCCACTCCCGAGCCCAAATCCACCCTGCCCTGCCGTCCTTTTTGCGTATTTGTGCAGGTGGGTGTGGACGCACAGAGACACAGAACAGCTGCCAAAAATCTCTGGGTCTCCTGGGGTGAAAGGCTGTGGAGGTCCATAATGCATGCTTGCTGGGCATGGAATGAAGGATGTGCTTGGCAGGCCTCTATATATACCCCTGGTTCATATCCGACACGGTGTGGCACGGTGCATGTGCAACAATGATGCACCGCTCCACGCCGTGTCTTGTGCACACGTGCGCACACTCCACAACAACACCCCAAGCCACCCGCAACACACCGCTACACAGAGTGACAAAGCCGCAAGAGGGCGTGCCATGGCATAGCAACACGCACCATAAAACCGCACCAATGCCGTAACACTGTGCTAGACACCGCAACGTCACCGCAACAACACCCCGTAACATGCCATAACACACCTCATTGCTAATGAAACAGACAAAAATGCAGATCAAACTTGCTCTTAAGCCCTACAGAATAAATGAAAAGCACCTAAGAGCTGTGCAATGTCTAGAAAATTAGAATCTGACCATTACCCTCGAATTTGGCATAACATTGAATCTCTAAATCCCAAAACTAAGAAGCTGTCACAGGGAGTTGGAGAAGCTATCGGTGACGAAGCCATTGCAAGAATGTGGGACAATCAGTTCAGCGCTGTCCTGAATTGTATAAACAATCAAGACGCCCTATGGGAAGTAAATAACCACCTTACTGATAAAAATCAATTTCATTTCGTCGATCATATTACGCCAGGTAACACCAGCGATGCCATAAATAACTTGCCTAATAATAAATCACCTGGCTGCGATGGTACGTCTTCCTGCAGAATCTTTCAAATACTGCCACCTGATAATTTACAATTTACAGTTTGCTAGCTGCCCTATTCAGTGCCTGCATAATTCACCAGTTTTTCCCAGACTCCCTCCTCTTAGTTCACTTCTTACCGGTAATTACAAACAAGTTGAAGGATTCAGCTGACCCTGGCAATTATCGCCCGATAGCAATTCAATTGTGTCAAAGATACTTGAGTTGGCTCTTGTAATCAGGCTTTTAGTGAGACTTATCCCCTTTCTACTAGTTCGGATTTAAAAGCAACCCACTCAACCGACACCTGCATCCACATCCTGAAAGAATTGCTGTACTATTACCTATCACCAGCCTCTCCTGTTTCGTAGATGTGAGAAAAGCATTGGACGGAGTAAACTACCTTAGGTTGCACAAAAGGCACACCTCTATATTTTATTGGCATTCTTTACTGCTGGTTCTCCACACAGCAATTGTGTCAGATGGGGTAACGTAGTATCGTACAACTTAGGCTCTCTGAACGGGATCCGGCAAGTGCTATTCAATCTCCACACCAGTTTAATATGTACACAGATGCCCTGAATGTTAAACTGAACTCATTCCCAATCGGATACTCTTTCAATGAAACAACAATTAACAACCTCTGTTACGCCGAATCTCGCCGCAGATATGACAGGAATTTGGTATAATAGTATATACTACTATATACAACGAAACCAAGTTCCAGTACGTGTCGCTGCTACGAGATCACTTAAGCGTGCTGCAGAACCACAAATTTTCATCGGACATAGTCGTCTGGAATTTGAACATGAAATTCTGTAAGGAGCCACGTCACGATGAACGACCTAAAGCATACGGCAGACAGAAAAGATGACTCGGAAACTGTGTGTAACGGGCAACATGATTGCTTTTTGTCACCGAAACACGAAACTGCTGCTTTTCAGCTCGTACTGGTACAGCATATATGGGCGCTCCCTTTGGACAAACTATACCACAGAGGCAATGAGATGTATCACCGTTTTTCAGTGACATTCTGCGACGCCGCACCAACACACCTCGCTACCACTCCGCCATACAAAACTGCCCGGATAATTTAAATATTGTTGTTAAGCGAACTATGTCCAGTCTGTGAAACGGCAGCAATTCGCTCATACAAAGCATCCTAAGCATCTAAATTGTGGGAAAGATGGGACATAAATGACATTATCTTCCTTCACTCAGGGATGGGAGGCCTGAGTTGCTGTGTATACTTATTCTCCATTTTTGCAATGATCGTCACCTGCAATATATTGTTTTTTTTATTATTAATTCGTTATATTATTATTTATGTTGTGTATTATTAAGTTATTTATGTTAGTGTGATGATTATTATTATTTATTATTGTTTTAATTATTTATGTTAGTGTGATGATTATTATTTATTATTGTTTTAATTATGTATGTTAGTGTGATGATTATTATTTATTATTGTTTTTAATTATATCACTGTGATGATTATTATTAAGTTTTGCTTATGTCCCTTCTCGTATTTAGCGTTCTGAACCTGACTTCTGTTACCTCAGATCCCTATCTGGAAATTAATTGTATGCAATCTGTATTTTTAAAGAGTATTTTTAATGTTTTTTTACTATTCTCAATATTATTTCTGTCATTACCAGTATTATGAATATTTTTTCTACTTCAGGTACTGTGTGGATATTACCGATTATAATTTTTGTTTCATCTCGTGTCGGTAGATTATACGAATTGTGTGTCTCTGTATATATTCCATGTATGTGGGCTCGAGCTGATATATTATTATTATTATTATTATTATTATTATTATTATTATTATTATTATTATTATTATTATTATTATATAACTGAAAGGCTCATATATGCTTTATATTTTCGCAAAGGAACAAGAGTATTAGAATATGCAAGAAAGGTTATGGCTTTCCAGGATTTGCTCGGGTAGCATGCGAGGTAAAGGATATTTCAGGCATAGATTTCAAGGATCATTTCACACCGTTTTGCATTACGTGTGCAAGCATCTGTAACCTGTTATCACATACGAGCATCACTGGGAAAAGTTTCCTTATAACGAATCTATGAACTGTTCGGAAACAGGGTGGCAATACGGCTGAAATCCATATGATTCTCCGTAAGCATTACGCCCTTAAGACACTGCAAGGAGGGGGCGGGGAGTGAACGTTCGGGGACTGAGAGTTTTATATGCACTGGGTTCCTTCTGTCACAATATATCAACCCGATTTGGTCAATGGCGTGTGAAAAGTACAATACTGACCACTTGTGAGCAATAAAAGTGGTCTCAGGCGAAGAACAATTGGATGTAAGGATTCAGGAAAAATAATATATGCTCGGCTATTGTAGCTATTGATAATAATGCAAAATAACCCAATGATAGATATACTAGATTATCTTGCTGATTTCCCTTGCGTTTATCCTTGTGTATGCCTCTACACATTTAGTTTTAGTGCTTTGTTTTTATTGAATATTCGCACTTAGGTATTATATTTTCAGTTATATGTGCAGGCTCAATTCTAACGTAGAACGAAGCGAGAAGGGAACGAAGCCCTGCATGTCATGTTCCCTAATAAGGTGAAAGGGAAAACAGAATGTATGATATTAATGTGCAGTTAATTTAGGATAAAGACCTTGAGTTTCGATATCAGTTATTTAAAAATAAAAGAAAAATAGAAAAAAGATCGATGACTTGAAATTTAATTGTGGTTACAGACACGGAGGGTAAAACCTGCACTTATTCCCCAC
>NC_061108.1:75914109-75931609 GCF_015104395.2 Macrobrachium nipponense
TATTTCCTGCAAAGGTCTCGTTTAATGAAAATAGCTTGTTACCTAACCGTTATTTTTTCATATGTTTGTGCTCTTACTTGTTAGTTCCTTGAGGTGACATATCACATTTTAGTGAACAAGACCACAGTTGATGGTCGAAAGCTTTAATCCTGTACAAGAAATATATATTTTAAACTACAAGAGGATTTTACTTCATTGTGGATTGTATCCCCATATATATATATATATATATATATATATATATATATACATATATATATATATATATATATATATATATATATATATATACAGTAGACCCTTGACTCACGAACGCATTGACCCACGTACAACTCGATCTCCGACCAAAATTATAGGTAAAATTTCACCCTTGACCTACGAACTAACTTTGAGATACGAACAAAAAAAATGCGGAAAATAAAAATTCTGTTTGGGTCATGAACTAATTTTGAGACATGAACATTTGAAAAATGCTGGAAATTTCTGGAAAATAACAATTCACTTTGTTTCACAAACTAATTTTTAGACACAAACATTTGAAAAATGCGCGAAATCGCCCAGCACACGTGAGAGCGTTTGAGTTGCCATGGGAACAGCCATCCTCCAGCCGCCCACGCACGGCGTCACCCACGCATCGCTCTTTGTCTCATCTCATTGTGTACAAGACGTTCGTCAATTCGCTTAGCATTTTTTGCGCTAAAACTTGTGATTTTCTTCATAATGGGCCCTAAGAAAGTGAAGAGTGGTGGTGAAAGTAAGAAAGTGAAGAGTGATGGTGAGAAGAGGGTGCAGAGGAAGATAACCATTGAAATAAAGAAAGAAATTATAGAAAAGTTTGAACGTGGTGTTCGCGTGACCGATATCGCAAGTGAGTACAAGATGGCCAAGTCGACAATTTCGACAATTTTGAAAAACAAGGATGCCATTAAAGAAGCAAATGTTGCGAAGGGAGGTGACAGTATAACCAAGATGAGATCGCAAACCCTCGAAGAGGCAGAAAAAATAATTTTGAAGTGGGTACATGAGAAACAGATGGCAGGTGATAGTGTAAACGAGCCGATCATCTGCGAGAAAGCTCGGCAAGTGTATCAGAGTTTGCTGAGGAAACTCCTTCTACTAGTGCCACGCCAGATGATTTTAAGGCTAGTAAAGGGTGGTTTGATAACTTCAAGAAAAGAACTGGAATTCACTCTGTAATTAGGCATGGTGAGGCTGCTAGCGCAGACAAGGCTGCTGCTGAGGCATTCGTGACTGAGTTTGCCGAGTTCGTGGAGGCCGAAGGATACGTCGCTCAACAGATTTTCAATTGTGATGAAACGGGCCTCTTCTGGAAGAAGATGCCCAACAGGGCGGACATTTATCACCCAAGAAGAGAAGGCGCTCCCAGGCCACAAGCCAATGAAGGATAGGCTTACGCTTTTGTTATGCTCAAACGCAAGTGGCGACTTGAAACTAAAGCCGCTACTTGTCTACCATTCAAATAACCCGCGTGCCTTTAAGCAGCACAACGTAAATAAGGCCAGACTGCCTGTAATGTGGAGGGCCAATACAAAAGCATGGGTGACACGGAACTTGTTTATGGAGTGGATTGATGAAGTGTTTGCGCCGACCGTGAGTCAGTACCTAACAGAGAACAAGCTACCCCTGCGGTGCCCTTCTGATCATGGATAATGCCCCGGCACACCCTTCGTACTTGGCTGACTGCAGTGAACATGACTTCATTCAGTTCAAGTTCCTTCCACCCAACACGACCTCTGTTCTCCAGCCCATGGACCAACAAGTCATTAGCAATTTTAAGAAATTATATACGAAGGCGCTCTTCTCCAGATGCTTCCGTGTAACTGAAGAGACAAAATTAACCTTAAAAGAATTTTGGAAGAAGCACTTTAATGTTTTTCACTGCATAACCCTCATTGATAACGCATGGACTGAAGTTACGTACCGCACATTAAATTCTGCGTGGCGGAAACTTTGGCCCCAGTGCGTAACTGTCCGTGACTTTGAGGGCTTCGATGCAGAGATTGTGCAAGAAATTGTGTCCATGGGCAACAGTATGGGTCTACAAGTCAACGACGAAGATGTTGAAGAATTGGTCGCTGAACATTCAGAAGATTTGACTGCGGACGAACTTGTTCAACTCCACAAAGAGCAGCAGGAGCAACTTGCTCGGGAGCAATCAACTGACGAAGAGGAGGCTGGGGAGGAAGTTACAGATGTCAGCAGTGATGTGATAAAAGCCGCATTGGAAAAGTGGAATGATGTCCAGTGCTTCCTTGAATTGTATCATCCGGACAAAATTGTTACGAACAGGATCGTGAATATGCTCAATGAAAATTTAATGAGCCATTTCAGAAAAGTTATGCAAGGAAGGAAAAGGCAACAGACATTGGATAAGTTTGTGATTAAACGTTCACCAAAAAAACCTAGAAGAGTTGAATCTCCGGAACGAGATCTCCCCGACCTGGATGGGGGAGGGTCTCCTTCCGCACAATAACCTCCTCCCCACCCACCACCCTCCTCTTCTCTTGTCCGTCAAGCCAGAAGTCTCGCCAGTCATAGTAAGTGTTCACTTTACAAACGTTTTTATAGTGTTTAGTTTACCATTTTAAATTATATTATTAGATATATTAAGGTTTTTTTTTACACTGACTTTTACATTATCTGTGTAAAATAAGGCAAAAATATACATAATATATATTGGTTCGTAGGGGGGTCGAGAACCAATTTAATATTATTCCCATTAAACCTTATGGGGAAATTAGCTCCGAGTCACGAACAATTTGGAACACGACCAAGGTCTAGGAACGGATTGTGTTCGTGAGTCAAGGGTCTACTGTATATATATATATATATATATATATATATATTTATATATATATATATATATATATATATCTGGGTATTTGCCTGTGTCGCCCGGTGAAAGTACCTTATAACACTCATCTCAAGGTATAAATAATTGCTAGATATACCAGAGAAAAAAGCTATATGGAAATGCCAGAGTTACTACCTTTGGGTCGATCACTTTTACCGGTGTTGGTATAAAAACGGGGCGAGTGGATACCACTACCACATACCTCCAGCCAAATAGTCTCTCCTCTCTCAAAATCCCTCACCAGAGAGGAGCCGTTACAACGATCCCCCTCCGCTCGTCCCCACTTCTTCTGCCAAGAACTGCATTCCTCCATAGCACTCGCTGTCACAAAGGTGTGTTTTGGATTTATCATGTCTTCTGATCATCAGGAAGCATCTTCATCTAAGTTGAGTATTATTTTTCTGACTTTGTACGTGTTCGGACAACAGTGCATTTTACGTGGTATTGTTTATTATAATGTCAACTGAGAGCCGAGCGTATTGTCTCTCGCGCGGCCATTTAAATGCATTGTTGTTCGTGTATTCAGTCGCCTCAACTTTTTTTATTACGATAAATCATTATCCTTTATGCTTATTACAGTATACATTACTGTTACCGTGGAATTTTACCATTTCGCTCCTGGTGGGTTCCGATAGGTTGTTTAATAAAATTTATCCATTTTAATTATAACCTATTAGAGGGTTTCCCTCTCTCTCTCTTTTTAAAAAAGGCTTTCAGGAGCGATGTGGTTCTCTCACGAACGCAATAAATTTTCTTTCTACTACATAGAATATTGTGTTGAAACGACCTAGACTAGCCTAGTGTTACACATTTTACTTGAGAAAGGATGATTCTCATTATTTCGCGGTCTTCATGCATTTTATGTAGATGAATTTATTGTTATTTAGTTTATGTTACAATATTAATGCTATTATATTGATGAGGTTGGGAGTCCTACACGAATATTATCTATTCTTGGCCGCTTATTACCATTCCTAGCCTACCTGACCAAAATCTAGGTTAGATTTTGGAAATTAGGCTGGGCGGTAAAGAGTTTTTTCTCTCTACCTTAGTTCTGGCGATCCTGACCAGACTATTAAATTAGTTTTGGAAGGTGATCCTTTACTAGAGAATTTCTCTTGTCACAGAATGTAGGTGCTAGATCCATCTTTCCTGATCAGGTCGACATATTCGATTTTGGAGGGTTAGTTTAGGTTCTGAGTTCCCTCTTTCGCAACGTTCTATTAAGCGCTGTCCTAAGCCACCCGACCAGATCAGTGTATCTGATTTTGGAGGGTTACGCTGGGTTAGTAGATGGATTATTTTTTCGTCAGTACTTCCAATAATTCCTGTTTCAATATTTTAGTCAGTATAGCCTCGGCTAATTCCTCCTTTAGGGTGTCAGTTGGCCTGCCGTCTTCTGTCCCCTTTAGTTTTAGGTTTTTCCACGGCTTCTTGGAAGGTGTTAATCACCTGACCAGTCGCTGTTGCTAGGTGATTACTAATTACCCTTCCCCCTCCGTGCTCTTCCTTCCAGCCCGGACCTGTTCCGGTGGTGTTTCTTTAGCTCACTGTGCTAGTAACCATTACGGGGAACGGCAGCTTGAGCGTTGAGTTTGTTAGTACCCTTTTGTTTGTATTTTACTAGTTCCCTTCCCCCTCCGTGCTCTTCCCTTCCGGCCGGTTTGTTTCCGGTGGTGTTTCGTTAGCTCGCTGTTCTAGTAACCCTTACGGGGAACGACAGCTGGAGCGTCGAGCACTATTCCCGGGGGATTAGTCGGAGGAGGCTAAGGAATAGAGTTTTTATAATCTCTGTGGGTACTTCCCCGGCTCTGTGTTTCCCGGTCGAAGAATGATCTATCATTACTCTCGCCGAGTTATTACACACCGGAAGTAATTAGTATTGCTGTGTCCGCTGCTCTGTGTTACATTATTCTCTATTTTTTTGCTACCGCCCCCATTCCGGTGGGAATGGAACCAGGTTTAGAGTACTTTTCCATTTAACTTGGAATAGCTACTCTTTTCCGGTACGTTCAGATTATGACCAGGTTTATCTGGCTCCCTGTTCTGTTCGTATTTAACCAGTTCCGTCGGTATTAGCGATCACGATAATGAGATCATGGATTCCAGAACAAGCGGAGACTTTCACAGCTTGTTTTTTAATACAATTCTTACTAAAGAGTTGAATTTTTCCCTGTAACTAGTTATCAAAAAACTAGTTCAAGTGTACTCATGTATCAATTCTAACTTACAGATGGTACACTGTCTGGAGTTGGGCTGTTCGGCTGTCATTCAACAACCCTGTGGGCATGTAGTCTGCCGATCTCATGCCAGCTGTTCGGTGTAGATGGAAAATTTCCTAGTCTGGCATCCGGATGGCTGCGAAATATGTTACGGATTAGTAAAGAACGTAACTAATGAGTCGGTAAGTTCCATCCACACCTTAGTAATGTTTATTTTTGAACAATAGTTGCATATAGGAGGGGTAAATTTCTGGAGGATCTGATTTCATCCTTTCTTACAGACCCCTCTGGCGCTTAAGACCTCCTCAATGGCAAGCCTTAAGGCCGGTTCCCACTTGATGAGCTGGAAGCCAAAATTGTGGCTGGCAGCCAATAAACATGCTGGCAGCTCAAAACTGAGCTACCAGCTCGTTTTTGTTAGCTGCCAGCTGATCATCGATTGCCTCCCAGCCAACAATTTTATTCGTTGCTTTGTGCTTGTACCTTTGAGGTGCCAGCCAGCAAAAAATAAATCAGTTTATTTTTTGCTGGCAGCCACATTAGGCTTGTTGAATGTTATTAACTAATTACATACTATTACAGTGATTGTTTTAAAGTGAAATGGGACCAAAAGTAGTAGTTAATTAGGACACCTTTGAACACCTATGTCAAGAGGTGGAAAAATTCCCTGCTATATGGGACAAACAGCATCCAGATCACAAAAAGCCCAAATGTATTGCTGAAATGTGGGCCCAGATAGACGAGGAGTGTCCCGAATATCAAGGAAAGGCCAAAGACGAATGGACCAAACCGGGCGGGGTACGAGAGCGATTCCGAAAAGAAATACAGAAAGGAAAGAAAACAGTGAAAAGTGGAGCGGCTACCAAAGAAGTGTGATACGCATAAGAAACGTGGTTAGTGGAAAAGCCTCATCTCCAACGATTACATGTGGTAAAGGAGGTCCATTTTCTTCAACTGGCTTGCACTCCGGAAGTTTCAAATCGCCTTTGAAAAGTGCCCGTCCAAATTGAGAATGACGAAATACTCCCGCATCATTCTGAGAGCCATAATCCCCAACATCCACCATGAGGAAGTTGTAATCACTATCTACAACTGCAAGCAAGACGATGCTGAAGAACCCTTTGTAGTTGTAATACTCGGAACCGGTGTTAATTGGGCAGGTAATGCGGACGTGTTTGCCATCTATGGCGCCAACGCAATTCGGGAAGTGCCACCTCATTCGAAATTGGTTGTCGCTCTTGCGGAATCGCTCAAGCGTAGGTGCTGGCATTTCCTCTGGTTGTAGAACTCTCCAAATAGCTTGTGTGGTTTCATTGATGATTTTGCAAACCGTCGATTTGCCTATACGGTATACAATGCTCAAAATAGCTTGAGAATCGCCGTGTCCAAGAAAACGAAGTGTGAGTGCCAGACGTTCAGCTGCTGTAATGGATTTTCTGAATCGTGTGTCCTTTTTTGTTATATCGTTCTCAATAATCCGAAGCAAATGATGGTAGGTATCCTTCTTCATCCTCATGTAAGTCTGGAAAAATTCTTCTTCTCCCTCAGTGATGTCCTGCACTAGAGAACGGTACTCTCCTCTCTCTGCCCTTCGCGCAAACAGCGGCTTCACCCACACTTTTCGTGTTTGGCGCCTTCGCCTTCGCAGCATAAAAGCAGCAAGTTTCCGGCGGTTCACCATCATCAACAGTCAAGTGGGAACTGAGATGCAAGCTAACCACAACCGGCTTGCAAACCAAGCACGCCTAGCCCAACAGGCTACAAGCCAAGCTTACAAGCCAATCAGGTGTTCTTCCAGCCAGCCAGACTGGCTGCCAGCCACAATTTTGGCTTCCAGCTCATCAAGTGGGAACCGGCTTTTAAAACCTGGGTAGGCAGCTATGGTAGGAACGTAACCGCTGGATGTCCTTATATGCTGTCGGAGGAGATGTGCTCTCTCCTCTATCCCAATGCTAGGATTTCGGCAGCAGTATCTAGGGAACTTGCGGCTCCTATCATAGAGAGGATCCGCCTAGAGACCCAGATCCCCCTTGATGAGGGTTTATGTGAGGAAGTGACCAGAGAGGTAGCAGACATTAGCCTACACCAAGAACCGATGGCCATCGACTCGCAGGAAGAAGGTAGGGAGATAAGTGAGGCAGGTGGTATTAGCTCTAAAGTTAATTTGTTTAGTCCATCTTCTTCTTCATCTTCCTTTCAGGGCTACTCGAAGTCCAGGATCCTTGGGGATAGGTCTGGTTTTGAAATCCCCAAGGTGAAAACTTTAACAAAGAAGTCCTTGCGGAAGGCTGCCAGACAAACTAAGCCTTCTCCAGTGGACTCCGCCAGGTCATCATTGGCTTCCAAGCCTTTGACTGCCCCGGCGAAAGCTACTCCCCCACAGAAGGGGTCGAGAGCTAGAGGTCCTAAAACCAGACCATTGGAATCCAGTTTTAACCCTGATGCCATTGCCAATCTCCTCATGGAGAAGATGGGCAGCATGGTAGACTCGAGGTTTCAATTGATGTCGTCTCAGCTTGCTTCGGGTTTAGAGACATCAGGACAATCGATCTTGTCTCTTGCTCAGAGACTACAGACACAGGAGAATTTGCTGGCCGGACTTATTCAGTCCGGAGGCACACAACAATCCTTGGTTGTACCGGAGGCGTCTAAGCACCCACCATTTGAGGATAACAACCCATGGCGGTTGGCTCTGCATGCTCCTTTCTCTGAGGGCATGCTGACAATTGAAGGATGCGGTACCCGTCCGGTGGAAGATTATGAATTCTTCCCGGAGGGTCTCCAATTTCCCTTCCTGGGCTACGCTCGCTTAGCCGAAGAAGCCTTTGTGAGAGTAGACAAAGTCCCCAAGGAGACGGTGATCTATCCTAGGGACCAGGCACAGTTGGCATGGGTCCGCACTCTTTCAGAATGGGAGTGCATTAACACGAAGGTGGCACCAAATAAAGGTTGTTATACCATGTTCGTGGTAGGGGATAAAATCCCCACCCCTTTTACTTCCAAGATTGCAGAATTAACTCTGCAGGCTGGAATAAAGGATAAGCCAATGCCTCAACTTAGAGAGAGACAGAACCCACCTCTTTGCTCTTTCCCGGAGATCTGTAGTGCTGGGTAGGCGCTCCGGAAACTTTCACAGTGGGCAAACTCGACCCAGAGTGTGCTTCCACACAATTTAGTGAAAGGCTTCCCAGGATTCCAGATGCCTTAGTAAAGGCAGAATTCGAGGCTAAATGTTGGCTAAGTAGATCAATCTATTCCGTTACCACAGCGGAATTGACGGCTTCAGTCTACTCTGAGGAACCTTTATTCCGGGTCCTAACAAAGTCGCTGCTGCAGACTTTCCAGAGTGACCTGTATGATTTTGTGGTTGGTAGGCGGAGTTGCAGGAAGCATGTCCTGCCCTACGCTTCCATCAGACACGAGCCTAATAAACTAATTAAGGCTTCAATCTGGGGACCTAAACTCTTCCCTGAGGACGTAGTGAATGGCGTCATCAGTGAAGCAGCTAGGGCGAATCAGAACCTTCGTGTCCGGTGGGGTCTTCCCTTCAAGAGGAAGTTTGAAGCCTCCGGACCACAACCCAAAAACAGGAAGACTGTCAGGAAGTATCAGCCTTTCCAGACCTCTCAGTCACAGGCAGTGGTACAAGCAGTCCCTGTCTCACAGCTTGGTCAACCTTCAACATCTAAGGCATGACCACAACAACAGTTCGTCCTTGTACAAAGTTAGCCAACTCAACAACGGACTGGATTGCCCTCGAGTTCGGCTACATTTGGGACCACCCCTGCTTTCAACGCTTCATTTGAAACACAGGGAGCCTTTCAAACCTATAATAGGCAAGGAAGAGGCAGTAGAGCAAGAGGAGCTTACCAGCACAGAGCTGGTTCCAGAGCCACCTCTAGGGGCAGAGGTTTCAGAGGAGGCAGAGGAAGTAAGTCCTCAAACAGCCAATGATCCAGCCCAGGTAGGTGGGAGACTGTACCTCTTCCGGGACCATTGGACCTTCAGTCCATGGGCCCAAAGTATAGTATCAAAGGGTCTGGGGTGGAGATGGTTAAAAGGGCCTCCTCCACCAATCAGATTCCACCAAATCCCAACGACAGACCTTCTAAATTATGCCAAAGACCTTCTCCAGAAGAAGGCAATAAAGAAGGTCAGACACCTGAAGTTTCAGGGACGTTTGTTCACCGTGCCAAAGAAGGACACGGACAAACAAAGAGTGATTCTGGACTTGTCCCGTCTCAACTCGTACATTCAATGCGACAAGTTTCGCATGCTAACTGTCTCTTACTTCCCCGTGGGGCTGTCACCACCTTTATCGATCTTACAGACGCCTATTATCACTTCCCGATAGCGAAAAACTGTTCTCCCTATCTAGGATTCAAACTAGGAAGACAGGCTTACTCGTTCAGAGTAATGCCATTCGGGCTCAATATAGCGCCCAGAATATTCACCAAACTGGGAGAGACAATAGTTCAAGAACTAAGAGCTCAGAGGGTTATGCTAGTAGCTTACCTAGACGACTGGCTTATTAGGGCACCCAATACTTGTGCAACTGTGTGTTCAAATTCATTTGAGATATTGGAGGAAATGGAAACACAAGAGAATAATACATGTATAACTGAAATATTACAAGATAATTATAATGAGCTGGAAGCTAAAGATAAAAAGAGGCCTTTAGAGAGAACTCCACCCAAAACCAAAAAGCCAACAATTATTAGAGAGGTATCAGTTAAAGTAAAGACTAAGGATCCACAAAAAGTGCACAGACAAGAAAATAAGAACATACCCTTGTCTCCTAAAGTAATAATAAAAGAAATGGATGGAAATACCCAGAACATTAAAGAAATAATAGAAGAGAACACCATAGACAAATATGAGTATGTGAAGGGAGAAGAGATTACTCCCTCACCAGTAATTGGTGCACTAAAAGTGAATGAAAAAAGGACACATAAGAACACATGTGGATGTAATGAATGTTTCATCGAATTATGCAACAAAACCAGAAATATAACAAAAGACAGTTTAACAAAAACTATACAAAATTTCATAAAATATGTAAGTAAAGAAACCACTAGTCTAGAGACTCACAAAAAAGGCTGTATGTGCATTGGACACCTAATGTCCAATAAGGAAAAGCAAATAAATGTCGTAACTAAAATTTTAGAAAAAATGCAACTAGATAAACCACAACAAGAAAGTAATGCTTGAACACTCTTAACATAATATTTTCAATAATTATATAATACAATGGAACCTAAATGGTCTCCAGACCAGATTTCATTTGGGAGAATTACAACGCTTACTGAAAGAATACGAACCAATGATATTATGTTTACAACATGTCAATAAAACAGTATCAACAATTGGTAAATATACCTTAGTATCTACATCTAGAGAAGAAGAAGGAAATTTAGGTACTGCTATATATGTACATAACAAAGTATGTTATGACAAGGTACCTGTAAACTTTGCTGACTTGCAAATATTGAGCATCAAAATACGAATAAAAAACTATAATTATGTAATTTATAACATATACAACCAACCTAACAAAAATTACGACATAGAAAAACTTAAGGATTTGTTTGGCAATGCCAGAGAACCTACATTGACAGTAGGGGATTTTAATGCTCACAACCCGATATGGGACTGTAACTGTACAATCTCAAATAGAGCAGGGAGTAAAATTGAAGAGTTCATGGAGTCAAACGACATGTGCTGTATAAATGATGACGAAATTAGTACATATTTTTCAAAAACACATGGAACATTTTCTTCAGTAGACCTAACTCTTTGTACAACAAATTTAATTGACAGAATAGATTGGAATATAGTTGATGATTTGCACACCAATGATCATTTCCCAATATTAATATCATTATTACATAATAATCCTGCAAAACATGTTCCTCACTATAACATTAATAAAGCAGATTGGGAAAAATATGAAATGCACACAAGAAATATCCAACCATTTGAATATTTAAAAGACCATAATGAAACTAACAAAATTCTTGTTGACTTCATTAAAAAGGCTGCTGATCAAAGCAATACCAAAGTCAAAGCCCCATCCAACAAAGCACAAAGTCCCATGGTGGTCTGATAAACTGACAGACTTAATTAAAGTAAAACACTCAATAGGGAGATGACTAGATAATTTAAATAGAATGTTCAGTAAAATAAATAAAACATTACCAATATTAGAAGGAACTTTACAAAAAATTACTATATTATTACTAGAAATTGATACATTAAAGCCTTTATACAACAAAATATCTGCAAAATTTAAAAAGGAAGTAATTTTTCAAGGAGAATAATTTCATGGAGGAAATATGTATCAGATCTCTCTAATAATACTCCCATACAAAAAATATGGGAAAAATTCAGAAAAATAAATGGTACCCAAGTAAAACCACCTAGACATGCCATATTGAAAGATGGAAAAAGAATACTTGATCCAAAAGAAATAAGTAATATAATAGGAGAAAACTTAGCGAATGTAAGTAGCGATAAAAATTTAGATGAACACTTCCGCACAAAGAAAAATAATGAAGAACTAATAACAATAAATTTCGAAACACAAGAAGATATATATTATAATAGAAAATTTAATATGGAAGAGTTGGAATATGCTCTCTTGAATAGCAATAAATCTGCTCCTGAAGGTGACAATATTTGCTTTGAGATGATCGACCACTTAGCACCTCTGGCAAAGTCATACTTATTACAATTTTATAATCATTTATGGCTTCAGAATCTATTTCCTGATGAATGGCGTAAAGCTATAATAATTCCTATCCCCAAACCTGGAAAGGATCCAAGCAATGTTAATAATTAAAGACCAATATCTCTAACAAGTTGCTTATGCAAATTACTTGAAAAAATGGTAAATGCTAGACTAACATGGCACATTCGAGAAAACAAAATTTTAACTTCCACTCAATTTGGGTCACAGTGTAACAGGTCTACATTAGATTCTCTCTCTATCCTAGAAGACCATATACGCAGAGGATTTGAACGAAAACAGATAACTGTAGCAGTCTTTTTTGACATCGAAAAGGCTTATGACACTACATGGATGTATCCTATATTGAAGACATTACAAAACAATAACGTCCGTGGACATTTACCCATGTTCATCCAAAGTTTTCTAACAAATCGAAGTTTTCAGGTGAAAACTGATGAAGCTTTGTCCAGAACATTCCCACTTGAAAATGGTGTTCCACAAGGAAGTTTCCTTAGTGGCACACTATTTACCTTAGCAATTAATGAAATCAGTTAAAATTTACCCACCGGAATTAAAAGTAACCTTTATATGGATGATTTTGCCATATACTATTCAGCATCTCACTTTAAACATGCAGAGCGCATCATTAACAAATCTATAGTAAAAATAGATGAATGGACCTCATCTGTAGGATTTAGATTGTCCATTAATAAGACTCAAGCAATTATATTTTATAAAGATAAAAGATGGAAGAAAGGTGAAGAAATAGATTTGAAAATCAGAAATCAAAGTATACAAATTGGCCAAACTGCAAAATTTTTAGGATTAGTATTTGATACTCACTTGAACTGGAACGCCCACATAACATATGTGAAATCAAAATGTAAAAGAGCATTGAATCTAATTAGAAAATTATCAAACACTAATTGGGGAGCTGATAGACAAACCCTTACATTACTATATAAAGCAACAGTGCTGTCTATCATTGACTACGGAAGTGAAATATACGGCTCAGCTTCAAACGCAGTACTGAAAATGTTGGACCCAGTTCATAATGAAGGACTTAGAATATGTACAGGAGCTTTTAAATCGTCACCAACCTCTTCTTTACAGGTTGAATGTGGTGAACTACCTCTCTCTCTCCATAGAGAGTTAGTAACAATGAAAAGTTCCGTCAGAATTCAGTCAAGTAATTCACCAACAAAAAAGTATTAGAATTAAGGGATGTGTTTATTAACAATCATTCACCACCTTTTCCAATTAGATCAAGAAGATTGTTTGAGTCACTGAATATAAATATCCAACTACCTTCAATTGTAAAATTACCTCCTCCTTGGATTATGAATAAAATAAAAGTTTGCACAAAATTAAAATATCTATCAAAAAAGCATTCCTATACCCCAGAACATCAGAGACAACATACAATAGAGCACATAAGCCGAAAAGGTCCACATTATGCAATATATACAGATGGATCCAAATCAGAATATGGAGTGGGATATGCTGCAGTGTCCCAAGATAAAGCATGCCAGTTCTCGCTTCCCAATAATGCCTCAGTATTTACAGCAGAGTTATGTGCAATAACATTGGCCATAAAAATAATCAAAGAACACTACTTTACCAATTTCGTGATTTATAGCGACTCTAGAAGTGCTATAGAAGCCATTAATGGTTATAATCCCAAAAATAATATTGTGCAGCAGATAAAATTTTTACTCTATAAATTATATAAAAAAGGAAAAAATATTGAAATATGTTGGATCCCTGCCCACGTCGGAATAAAAGGAAATGAAGAAGCTGATAAAGCAGCCAAGGAAGCAGTCCACATGATGAGAACAAATGTAAACATCCCTATTAGTGACACTGTAGCTTATATAAAAACAATAATTGTAAATAAATGGCAAAATATATGGAACGAAGAACCTGAAAGTAATAAACTAAAACAAATAAAACCTGACGTTACGAAATGGAGCTCCATATACCAGAGAGAAAGACACATGCAAGTAATCCTGACACGTCTACGTATAGGCCACACTCGTCTAACACATGGGCACTTAATGAGCAGCCCACGTGACCCTGCTCCGGAGTGCTCAGAGTGCAAGGTATTGATAACTGTTAGACATGTGTTGTGTGATTGTCCAAAGTATGACCAGCAGACTGTCAACATTTGGAAGTAAACCAATAAAAGAAATTTTGTCAGAATGTTTCACATTTTCAGTCGTTCCGATTATGACGTTTCTAAGAAACTCTGATTTAATTAATAAAATATAAAAATAACTATATTTACAAAAAACCTCAGAGCAATTAATGAATTTTAGATAAAACTTTTAAGTTTCTTGACTATTTGTTAGTTTTAATAACGTTTTTAGTATGTATGGAACCGTGAGTAAATGTATTTGTTGCCTGTATGTGTTCAAGTATGAAAGTCTAAGCCTCTGTGCAGTTTTCTCAAATCCTTCGGGCCAGCCCTATGAGAGCTGAAAATCAGCTCAGTGGTCTGGTTAAACTATTCTTATAATAATAATAATGGGCACCCAATGACAAGGAATGTCGCAGGGCAACAGCCAAAGTAATAAAATTCCTAGAGTATCTGGGGTTCCAGATAAACAAGGAAAAGTCAAGTCTCATTCCAGCGTCTCCCTTTCAATGGTTAGGAATCCAGTGGGATCTAAACACACAAACTATCTCTTTCGCCAACCAAGTGCAAAGAGATAGCAAAAGTTACTAGGCAATTTCTAAAAAACAGATAGGCATCTTGCCGTACCCAAGAAAGAGTACTAGGTTCACTTCAGTTTGCTTCACTAACAGACCATTTGTTGAAAGCAAGACTGAAGGATATCAACCGAGTATGGCGAAAAAGAGCCAACAGCAGACTCAGAGACGAGATCTCCTTGATTTCGCTGATACTGAAGAAAAGACTACGTCCATGGACGACAATTAAGAGTCTTTCCAAGTCAGTTCCACTCCAGTTTCCCCCACCGTCTCTAGTAACCCACACGGATGCTTCTCTGAGCGGATGGGGGGCCTATTCTCAACACAAGAAGGTTCAAGGAACATGGTCAACGGTATTCCACCAGCTTCATATCAACATCCTGGAAGCAATGGCCATTTTCCTGACCCAAAAAAGACTAGCTCCGGCCAGGAATATTCATATCAGACTAGTCTTGGACAGTGCAGTGATAGTTCACTGCCTAAACAGAGGAGGCTCCAAGTCAAGTCACATAAATCACGTGATGATAGCGATCTTCTCGCTGGCAATGAAACATCACTGGCACCTGTCAGCTACTCACCTGGCAGGTGTACAAAATGTCATTGCGGATTCTCCATCCAGGACAACTCCGCTGGAATCGGAATGGTCTCTGGACGCAAAATCATTCAATTGGATTTGCCTACAGATTCCGGACCTTCAAGTGGACTTGTTCGCCACGGAATCCAACTACAAACTTCCGTGTTATGTGGTTCCCAATTTGGATCCTCTAGTTCACGCCACAGAAGCGATGTCCATAGACTGGAACAATTGGCAGAAGATTTATCTGTTTCCACCAATAAACCTTTTGATGAAAGTTCTACACAAACTCAGATCTTTCAAAGGGCAGATAGCATTGGTAGCACCCAACTGGCCGAAGAGCAATTGGTTTCCTTCTTCTACTAGAGTTGAAACTCCGGCCCAGAAGTATTTCCAAGCCAAAGCTGACTCAGGTGTTACAAACTCAGACTGTGTCAGCTTCCTTAAGAGTTCTAAATGCCCTAACTTTATGGATTTCCTGAAGTTCGCGGCACAGAAAGATGCTAATATTGACCCGCTTAACACATTATTTGTGGAATCAGACAAAAGAGAATCGACACTCCGGCAATATGATTCGGCAGTGAGGAAATTAGCCATCTTTCTAAAAGAATCAGATGCTCAGACAATGACTACGAATCTGGCAATTTCATTTTTTAAAACTCTGTTCGAAAAAGGTCTAGCCACTAGTACCATTACAACGACTAAGTCCGCCCAGAAAAAGATTTTTCAGTTTGGCTTCAAGAATGATTTAACAGATTCATACTTCTCATCTATACCTAGAGCATGTGCTCGGCTGAGAGCAGTAAGTCAACCTCATACGGTCTCCTGGTTTTTAAATGAAGTACTCAAGTTAGCCTCAGATACTGATAATGAATCGTGCTCTTACTTAACCCTTCTAAGGAAAACATTATTTTTACTGAGCCTGGCCTCAGGTGCTAGAATATCAGAATTGTCGGCTCTCTCTAGAGAACCAAATCATATTGATTTCCTCCCGCCAGGAGAGGTTCTACTTTCTCCGGACCTGAAATTCTTGGCAAAGAATGAAGACCCTCAGAACAGATGGTCTCCATGGAAGATTGTCCCTCTTCCACAAGACCCATCATTATGCGCAGTTATTACATTAAAGTCTTATCTTGACAGGACTTCTAATAAGTCTTCAGGACCTCTTTTTATTAGAGAGAAAGGTGGAACCATTTCCTTAAAAGGCATCAGACAACAAAGTCTTTATTTTATTAAACAAGCTAATCCGGATTCAGTTCCTCAGGTACATGATATCCGAGCAGTAGCTACCTCAGTTAACTATTTTCATCATGTGAACTTTGATGATCTTAAAAAGTATACGGGTTGGAAATCCCCGACAGTATTTAAACGCCACTATCTAAAGTCTTTAGAGCCCCTTAAATTTTCTGCAGTGGCTGCAGGAAATGTTGTCTTACCTGATACAGCCTAATCATGTAGTTTGTGAAGTTGGATATTATTAATTAGCATTCTTTTCACTATTATTACTTTTTGGTACTCCCTCTCACCTACCTGCCTAGCTTGTGTTCCCTCCCTTCTTGCCTCTTTTATCGGACTGGATTGCTTATCGGCCCACTCCTGTACTTGTACATAGTCCATTATTCATATAACTGTATATTCATTAACTATGTTGAATTTCTTGGTAATGGTATGAACTTGGCCATATATGTTTGTTACACCATTACTCCTGTTTTGGTTTTTGTTAATCTTAGAACATTAAAATTTGATGATAAGGAAAAGTTTTATTTTTCCTTTTTATATTTATAAATGTTTTAGTCTTACTCTAGATCTCCCAAGCTTGTATGGCTGATTCTCTGTTACTCTTTCACTGGGCGACACAGGCCAATCCCAGAAAATGGATTTTGACAAAGGAAAAATCTATTTCTGGGTGAAGGACTTTGTCACCCGGTGAACTCATCCCTCTCTTTTCCTTTCACCACCCTTTAGCTGGCCCAAGCTTGGGTGCGTAGTCAGGAATGTAGTTCTTGGCAGAAGAAGTGGGGACAAGCAGAGGGGGATCGTTGTAACGGCTCCTCTCTGGTGAGGGATTTTGAGAGAGGAGAGACTATTGGCTGGAGGTCTGTGGTAGTGGCATCCACTCGTCCCGTTTTTATACCGACACCTGTAAAGGTGATCGACCCAGAGGTAGTAACTCTGGCATTTCCATATAGCCTTTTTCTCTGGGTTATTTAGCAATTATTTATACCTTGAGATAAGTGTTATAAGGTACTTTCACTGAGCGACACAGGCCTTCACCCAGAAATAGATTTTTCCTTTGTCAAAATCCCTTATATATATATGTGTGTGTGTGTTTATACAATATTGTTGCATATATAGAGGTATATATACACACCTATAAATCATACAAA